>NC_043703.1:2290380-2310185 GCF_006229205.1 Suricata suricatta | reverse complement strand
TCCAAAGCCGGCGGGAGCCCCGCACCCGACGACGGTGAAGACGGGGTGCCGGGTCACTAAGACTGGGCCTTAGAGACCTGACTGCGCCAGCCGCCCAGGCATGTGAGCCCCAGACTCCAGACAGTTTTCTGGGGGTCCGTGCGCGCAGCTCCCCTAAATGACGGCAAGCACCCACTCCTGGCCCACGCGGGCGCGTGACCCAGCAGTGCGCAAGCTCCCCTCCGGGGTCACCGGGCCGGCTCGCTCACTCGCTCTCTCTCACCCACTTCCCCCAGCTGGGTCCCTACGCCAGCCCCACAGCCAAGCCTCTGGGAAGCCCGGGAGTTTCCTCTACGAGGGCCGCACGGAGGAACGGAACAGCTCGTGGGGACGCCAGGGAAGCAGCTGACCTGTGCCAGCCAACAGCGCGGGGCAGCGAGGGCCAACCCGCAGGCTGCCCCGCCGTGGGGGCCGCAGGGGCCGGGGGCCAGGAGTGGGTGTCATTGTCCAGGAATCCTGGCTCGCCCGTGAAGCAGGTCACTCAGGCCCGCCCTCCCACGCACACACATAATGCAGAAACTTGCTTTTTTAAGGCTGAATAATCTTCCATTGTTCGGGTCTGACCCACGTCCCTTATGCAGTCATCTGTCAGGGACGTCTGGGATGTTTCCATTCCTGGGTGACCCTGAATAATGCTGCAGGAGCACAGAAGGGCCACGAGCCAGTCACGGGACAAATGCCACGGTTCGTGGACTCCAAGAGTAGGATGGCGGCAGCCACGGCCCGGGGGCAGGGAGACAGGGCGGAGCAGTGACCGGGAGAGAGCAGGGTCAGCACGACGGCAGTAGACACAGCCACCAGGTCTTCCCAGCAACCGTGCAAGGGGGCCTTCCCATCGCCCATTTTACAGAAGGAGAAACCGAAAACAGAGAGCACAACAGGGGCCCTACACGCAGGAGCGGGGAGCCCCGGAACCAGGCAGACTGGGGGCTGAGCGCTGAGGGAGGGCCGGGCTCCGAGCACAGGCCGTCCGAGATCATGGCCCCACAGTGTGACCCAGGCGAGCAGCTGGGCCTCTGCTCCCATCGCCAGAGAGCAGACGGCCCTACCAGGGGGTGGCCGCAAAGTGGACGTCACCGAGACAGGACCCCCCAGACGCGCATATGCTCCGCCAAGTCCCCCGTCAGGGCTGCAAGTAGACAGAGGGTCCGAGCCCTGGCACACCAGGCCCCGAAGAAACACCTTCCCAACCCCCCCCCCCACCGTGTCCCCATGGGCAAGTCTCCAGACTGCCCCCGGGGCCTGTGGGCCGCTCTGGCAGCTGACCCGTCCCTACACCTGTCGTACTGGACGAGCCTCACTTTCAGAGAGGCCTGCTCCCACTTCCGGGGCGCCTCATCCCATAGCTGCCGCACCAGATCAGTGGAGCTGTCCCTCCCAAGGCAGCCGGCCCGGGGGACACAGGTCAGCGCCACAGGGGTCCCATGGGGGGACAGGTCAGTGCTGCAAGGGTCCCGGAGGGTTACACAGGTCAGCGCCGCAGGGGTCCGGGGGGAGGGACACAGGTCAGCGCTGCAGGGGTCCCGGGGGGGGGGGGAACACAGGTCAGTGCCGCAGGGGTCCCGGGGGGACAGGTCGGCACCACAGGGGTCCCGGGGGGACACAGGACAATGGGACATAAACTGCTCCATTGCTTTCGCGTGTACCCCAGGCCGTCCCCAGGCTGGGTGACCGCCAGCCCTTTGCCCCGAGCACCAGGTTGTTCCTGCCCCGACGGACTAAGTAGGTGAACGTGTGGTGTGGCCTCAGAAGTCAGGCTACAACGCAGGCCGCATGTTGGAAACATGGGCACGTGCCATTTCATTAATTCTAAAACAATAGTGCCGCTGGGGCCCTGGCCCCGGAGCACACGGAACAGGAGGGGACGGCGGCGTGGCTGCCCGTGTCCTGTCAGAAGGTCCCTGGCGAGTGTGATGTGCAAGAGGGGACGATCAAGTAAAAGCCAGTTACTAACACGTGAGCATCAGAAAGCTGCTGATTTTAAGTTTATTTATGTTTTGAGAGAGACAGAGCGAGGGAGGGGCAGAGGTGGGGAGAGAGAAAGAATGAGAGAGAGAGAGAGAGAGAGAGAGAGAGAGAGAGAATCCCAAGCAGACGCCTCCCTGTCAGCACAGAGCCCGACGCAGGGCTCAGACTCACGCACCGTGAGACCATGACCTGAGCCCAAGTCGGACGCTCAGCCAACAGAGGCCAGGAGCTGCCGATTTCTAGCCAGTGGGACAGGAAGGCCTGCCAGGAAATGTCAACCCAAACACAGAACAAGGAGGAACTTCTAAAACGCCCCGCAAGGTCTGGACCGCTCGCCGGACCGGCATTCACGCAAACACCGAAGAGACCGCACAGAGAAGACTGAGAACTGGGATCCGCAGAACCGGAGACAAAACAGGGAGACGCTTGAGGCGGGCGCGGCCACAGACCCGCCGGCAGGTGCTGGCGGGGCCCGGGGTGCAGCGAGCTGGGCAGACGTCCCTCTAGAGATTCTGTAAAACGTAAAACCCCTGGGGCGCCCGGGGGCTCAGTCGGTTAAGTGTCCGACTCATGATCCTGGCTCAGGTCATGACCTCACGATTCATGGGTTCAAGCCCCGTGTCGGGCTCTGTGCTGACAGCTCGGAGCCTGAAGGTGCTTCGGATTCTGTGTCTCCCTCACTCTCTGCTCCTCCCCTGCTCACACCCTTGTCTCTCTCTCCCAAAAATAAACATTAGAAAAAAATTTTTAAGAGGGAGCTGCTTCAGTCTCCCCCTCTGCATTTGGTAGTGGGTGGAGGCGGGTCCCCTGGCGGCTGGAGCTGGAGGACGAGCCGATGGGGGTGCACACGCTGTGGGCGCAGCACAGTGGGGGTCCCCACGGCCACGCCAGGGACGACTGCAGGAGGGAAGGGGACACAGAGGCAGTCCCTGCAGGGCCGGAGGGGCGCGTCTGCAAGCCCAGGGGCCTCCGGAAGCAGGGCCGGGGGCACCGAGCGGACGCCCCCACAGCCTGCTGAGAGCCGGGCTGCCCTGGCCTGCCCTCCAGACTCCCGCCTCCAGGACTGAGAGTAAACCCCTGCGGTTTGGGCCGCCCAGCGTGTGGCAGTCATGGGACTCAGGCCACGGAGCCCATGGGGCCACAGGTCGAGGCCCAGAGTCACGACGGGAACCCCACGTGCGGGGCCGGCCGCCCAGCTTCTGTTTCCTCCTCTCCCCACCCCCCACACGCAGGAGGCGAACTGGGCACCTGTGCCCGGTAGTGACCCCCGGAGGGGAGCGGCGGGAGGGTTCCCACGGCAGTGACCACGCGAGCCCCAGCCCCCGTGCAGGAGGTCATCTCCGGGCAAGGTCAGCATGTCTGTGACTTCCCGAAACCACGGCCGCAGCTGAGCCCTGGGGACAGCGCACTGCCGGTGGCCCCACCGGCGGCGGCTCCGGGAGGGACCTCTGGCCTTGGTCCCATCTCCCGGAGCAGGGGCGCACGGCCGGCCGCCTGCCCGTCCTTCTGGAGAAACGAAAGAAGGGAGAGGTGACAACCGCTGAGACACCAGCGCGTCCCCCACCCGGCGGCACCAGGAGGGAAGCGTCCCGAGACCTGACGTCAGAGCACAGGGCCCGTAGCAGGAGGGCCGGGTCGGAGGGACGGAGACCCCGGAGTCGGGGCTGCTTTGGCGGCACGTCCTTCGGCCCGTGCGGGCGCCGCACACGGGTAGGGACCGGCCGTGGGTCCAGAGGCCCCGCTCCCAGGAGCACCTGCAGGTCCTGCTGGAGCATCGCCGGGGGAGAGCGGGCCTCGAGGAAAGAATGCCCGTGTTCAAAATCAAGAAGAAATAACGAGGGGATAGTTTCTGCCGATCCCGTCATCGGAAAGTGAGCCACCCCAGAGGGGACCGCCGCGCCCTCCCGGCGAGGCAGCAGTGTGGACGGGTAGGAATGAGCCGACCAGTGTTCTCAGACGGATGCGCCCGCTGCGCATGGTGTGCCCGAGGCCAGGTCCCGGCCGGGCCCTTCCTGCTGCGCAGCCGGGCGAAGCCGGGCCTCGCTCACACGTCTGCTCGGAGAACCTCCCAGAAACCGCAGGGAAAGACCCGAGCCATCAGCTGGATAGCAAAGAACAGGAATTTAAAAGGAAAAATCCCCACTCCGCCATATTGAGGGTTTTTTTGGGCCAGAAGGAAGAATTAAAAACCCAACACCGAGGAATGAATTCCACCGACAAAAGTGGGGATTAAACAACATTTTACAAAGACCCAAGCCTGTAACAGGAGACATTTTTTTCCTACCCAAACCCACGACGGTTGCCAACATATGGGCAGGGGAAGAGTGTTCCAGAAAAATGACTTTGTTTACACACAACGTGCTTCTACCCAAACCTGCACGTGTGTCATTTCTGTTTGATCATCTGAAGTTTCCACCCAAACCAACACGTGTCACACGCCGGAGTAACCAGAGAGTTAACTGCCCCCAAATTAACCCTCTGGGGCTCACCGATCAGGCTTTCTGAAATAACTCCTAAGGTTACATAATAATACCCAAAGTTTAATTCTCGAATCACCTCACTCTCCTCAGACGGGAGTGGACTAAAAATAATTCAGTAATAAAACCAAATACCTCAAATAAAGATCTGATCTTTAACAATCTTATTAAGAAAAAGAGGCAAAGCCAAAGAAAATACACTTACATAACAGATTTAGCTCCTAATAAAAACCTCTCACATACGGGCATATTTAATCCAATCTCCTTTACCTCCAACAGATACTCTGTTGTCCTGTGATAATTAACTTGTAGAGTGAGATTATCAAAGAAAATTTCAATTATTTATTATTCAGAGACAGAGCATGAGCAGGGGAGGGGCAGAGAGACGGGGAGACACAGAATCTGAAGGACACTCCAGGCTCTGAGCGCTCAGCACAGAGCCTAAGGCCGGGTTCGAACTCACAAACTGCAAGATCATGACCTGAGCCAAAGTCGGACGTTTAATCAACTGAGCCACCAGGCGCCCCACATTTCAGATTTGTTAAAGCAAGTTTTAACCTGTTTCAATGTCGAGACTCAACTGCAAACACCCTGTGAAGAAAATGCTAACTTTATAGAGAACTTTCTCGGAACGTTAAGTTATCTAGAATAGCCTCTCATCTGGAGCAGCCCGTTCAGTAAATATCCGTGATTTCTAGCAGCTCTGCTTCCAGAACAGTGTTTCCTTCTTCTCGGTAAAATAAAATCCTCTGACAAATACGCAGCAGAGAACAAATGCCTTTCTGTTAATTCTGTCCCAAGGGAAGCACATTAAACCTTTTCTGAGGAATCGTAAGGAATCCAAGCATTTCACAGATGTTCACGATGTCTAGCTATCTCTTGCTCAACAGACTGGGTATGTTGTCATAAAACTCCCTGGAAAGTACATTATACATTGACAGACACTGTGACACCAGAAATCCCTTCTGGGGATGGTGGGTCAACCTGGGAGCATTTGGATGTAATTTCACCAACGTAACAGTGCAAAGGCCCTTTGAGATCAATCATATTGAAACATTTTGTTAAAGCTCATTTAATATTTAAATAGAACAATATTATGGTGTGCATAAAAGTAAAACTTCTAAATAATTACTTAGAACAATCAAATTCATAGAAACAGAATGCAGAATGGGGGCCGCCAGGGCCAGAGGGAGGGGACCTGGGGGGTTGGTGTTTAATGGGTACTGAGCTTCAGCTGACAAGAGGAGAAAGTTCTAGAGATGGTGGTGGCTACAGAACAATGGGAATGTACTCAGTGCCACCAAGCCGTGCACTTAGAAATGATTAAAGCAATAAATTCTGTTATGTGTATTTTACCACAATAGAAAAATTGTCTGGGGCGCCTGGGTGGCTCAGTTGGTTAAGCATCCGGCTTCAGCTCAGGTCATGACCTCATGGTTTGAGAGTTCAAGCCCCGTGTTGGGTTCTGTGCTAACAGCTCAGAGCCTGGAGCCTGCTTCAGATTCTGTGTCTCCCTCTCTCTCTGCCCCTCCCCCACTCACTCTCTGTTTCTGTCTCTCTCTCCAAAATAAATAACACATTAAAAAAAAAAAAAGAGGAAACAGAGATGTTATGCCTAAGAAAGCCATCTGTCCTTTCTTGAGAGATTTCAACAGGTACACGACACATTTCCTGGATCTCACCCCAAACAAGTCATGCCACAAGTTATTGATTTAAACATCACATGAGGGGCACTGGGTGGCTCTGTCGGGTAAGCATCTGACTCTTGATTTCGGCTCAGGTCATGATCTCATGGTGAGCCCTGCATCGGGCTCTGTGCTGACAGCTGTGTCTCCCTCTCTCTCTGTCCCTTCCCCGCTCAAAAATAAACATTAAAAAAAATTAAAGAAAAATTGTCTGTATTTAGAGAAAGAGAGAGGCTAGGTAGAAAGAGCATAGGTAGATGATGGAGATGGACAGAGACACAAACCGTATGTAAAACAAAGCGCCTACTAAGAACACCAGAAAAATCCAAATGGCCAAATCCCTGTACCCTCGTGGCTCATTTCTGCAGTAGCTGCAGCAAACGCAAAGCACTTCTTGTCCACCTAGAATAATAGTCACCTGGTGATGTGGTTGACATGCAAATTCTGATTCAGGAGGTCAGCTGGGGCCTGGATTCTGCTGGATTCTTCCACAGACCTCCCTTTGGGAAGCAAGGCTGTAAAGCCTCGAGGGGTCCAGGGGCAACTCATATCAACTAGTACCAGATACATATTGACACAACTGTGCAACTCAAACCTGTATTTGCCATTTGTACACTTCACTCCTCCGGTGCCTTCTCCTGAGACTCTGCACCACCAGGGTCCTAGTTCGGCCGGGGGGGGGGGGGGCGCTGCAGGGGGTTCAGCCCAGGAAAGCTAAAAGGCACCACTCGCCAGGTGTTAGAGTGAGTCAAGGCTCCCCTCTTGAGCGCAGGGACCTGGGCTACCCAGTAACCAACCAGATTTCATCAGATTGGAAACAATTCGGTTTGGAATGTGCTTCTGCAGCTTCTGTGGAAAAGATGCAAAGCTAAGCAAGGTCAACAAGCTATGAAAAGTGGGAACAAAGTGTCCTCAGCTGCGATACAATTGCAGGGGCCACACGGCTACCCCGCAGGCTCTGCCACAGGAGCATCACACACGGCTACTCACAGTGCAAGGGGCTCACGGTAGAAGAGTTCCAGTTAGAATGGACGCAGGGAGGCTCGGTCGGTGGAGCATCCAACTCTTGGTTTTGGCTCAAGTCGTGATCTCACGGTCGGGGTCTGCGTCGACAGCGCAGAGCCTGCTTGGGATTCTCTCTCTGCCCCTCCCCTTACTCATGCGTGGACATACTCGCTCTCAAAATAAATAAACCAACTTTAAAAAAAGTTCTACTTAGGATATAAACTCAGAAAGCATTTAAAACAACCCCCATTCAGTCAGGCTCTTCGTGATTTTGGACAAGCGAGTCAGAAAGGAAGAACCGCTTCTGTGCTCCATCGTGGATGCAGGAGCCTCTGGGCCTCGGTGTCCTGGGCGGTGTCCCTGACTCTGACTGCTCACCAAGTCCCGCCCCTCTGAGAACTGCCGCGAGAGCAAGCTGATTGAGAGTCTCTTCCAGTGCCGGCACGTGTTGCACACGTACAGGCACACACGCGCACACACCTGTGCACACATACACCTATATGCATACACCTGTGCATGTGCATGCACATATACACGTGCACCCGCACACCTACATGTACACACACATGCATGCACATATACATGTAACCCACATGCATGCATGCAACCATACATACGCACACGCATACATGCATGTGTACTCTGTTCTCCCACACGTGCCGGCATACACATATACACGTACACCTACATGTGCCTGGGTGTTCACACATGCACACACACGCACCCACACACCTACATGCACACATGCATGCGTGCACATGTACACATAACCACATGCATCCACATGCATGCGACCACACATGCACACATGTGCACTTTGTTCTCCCCACCAATCAGGTGCCCATTTCACAGATCTGGAAGCAGAGACCCAGAGCCCTTACAGAGCTGCGCAAGGGCCCCCAAGAAGCCAGCTGCTCCTAACCCCAGTGGTGGGATGAATGGCCTGTGTAAGGAAATGCCAGACAATTAGGGTTTGAGCGGCAAGGAAGAGCCTCTACATTCTGTTAGGAAAAGAATGATATTTGCTCAAGCACTTTTTTAAGCAATTCTAGTCTTAAACGTGTTAAAAGGCAATTTTCAAGGAAGGGCAAAATCATATGACTCCCAAACATTTTAAAAAATAGTAAATACAGAAATAAAACAGATGAACATAGTGGAGGGGGAAGCGAGGGAAGCAAACCAAAGAGACTCTTAAACACAGAGAACAAACTGGGGTTACTGGAGGGGAGGGCAGTGGGGGGGGCTAGCGGGGGATGGGCACTGCGGAGGCGCCTGCGATGCGTCCTGAGTTCTATTCCTGAAGCCAACACTGCACTGCCCATTAACTGACTTGGATTTAAATAGAATTTGGGGAGACGAGCAAATATAGGGTACCCGGCTGGCTAAGCTCATGGAGCATGCGACTCCTGACCTCGGGGTCATGAGTTCCAGGCCCAGGTTGGGTGCAGAGCCTACTTTTAAAAAGAAAAAGTAAATATACACTAAGGATCTTATGTAGTTCATTTAATGAGGGAGGCAGACAGATGTCATCACTGGCTTAAAGACGTCAGGAAGACACAGCGTGTAAGGACACACAAAGGGAACACCGTATCACACGGGACATACGTTACAGGATGACACAGAGGGACCACAGGCCACCACACCCTCAAAGCCGAACAAGGGCCGACCAGTGCGGTCCACGGTGCCGTCCACCAGGCCGCCCCTTTCCTTCACAGCCGAGGCTGTCAGCCGCCGTCCCTGCCCACGACCGAGCCCCCAGGAGGGACCGCCGGTGCTCGGCTAGCCTCCGAGCGCGTGCGCAGTGGTGAGCGGGGGAGGGGCTGCGTGCCAGGACGGCCACACCCACCGCGTGCTCCCTCTGGACACAGGAGGGGGCTCCGGGGCGGCCACACCACACTCCTGGGGCTCGCTCGAGCACAGAACCGAGCGTCGGTGCAAAGTCGGAGACCACAAAACGCCCACCACCGCCCCCAAGAACAAGTACAAAGCAGTGCGTGAAAAGCGCCCAGCAAGAGCCTACGCCCTTTAATGCTAAGAAAAGGGCCTCTTTACACCCAGCATTCTTCATGTTTAATGATTACCATACCTGGACTTTGGCCAAAATTGTTACCATTTTACTTATAAATTATTTATTCCTATTGGATAATCTCACTCCGGGGAAACAGTGATAGTCTGCTCTTCAGCCGGAAGGTAGAAGTCTGCATACAGCAAAACACATGAAAAGTAAACGTCCAACTCAAACCACACCCACCAATGATCCCAAAAGTCACTCCTTTGCACGTCAGAGAAAAACCATGAGCAAGGTGCAAGGCCACCTGCGCCCCCCTCCACCTGCCCCCTCCCCCGTCCACCTCCCCCACCCCCCCACCTTTACACAGGCTGCAGGTTCCTACTCTGCACCAGGGACAGGAAGGAGCCACCGTGTGCAGCCCGTGGGGCGGCCAGGTCATTTAGGTGGCACCTGGCGCTGCAGGAAACGCCACAGGACGACGGCTTTCCTCAGGCGCATGGCCACTCGGGGACCTTCCACTTCTGAGCAGACACCGCCTCCAGCAGGACCCGGCGAGGCTCCGACTCTGCGGGGACGCCGATCCCGGCTCCCGCACGCAGGCTCTCCCGCCCCGGCGAGCTGGTGAACAGGACGGGTGCACTTCCGTGTCACAAACCACAGAGCGTGCTTGTCCCGCCCTGGGACCCGGCCACAGGCCTGGGCGGCCACCGAGTGAGGCTGACGGGCCCACGGTACCCAGCAGGGCGTCGCACCGGCCCTTCTCAAACAAGATTGCCCAGAAACAGCCCCTCTGGGTCAGGGGAGTGACAGATTCGGGACCTCGGCCTCAAGGGCAGGTGGACGGCTAGGCTGCCCACCAGCTCTGTGCAAACGAGAGACCCCCTCAGACACGAAGCCGGTATATGAGGCTCAGGGGACTCCTCGTGGGAAACAGTGGGTGGCAGGCCGCCTGATGCGTGAATCCTGTCCGGAGGCCCATGGCCCAAAGCCTGGAAATACATTTTTTTATTTTTTTAATGTTTGTTTACTTTTGAGAGACAGAGACGGAGTGTGAGCCAGGGAGGGGCGGAGAGAGAGGGAGACACAGAATCCGAAGCAGCTCCAGGCTCCCAGCTGTCAGTACAGAGCCCGACATGGGGCTCGAACCCACCAACCGTGAGATCATGACCTGAACGGACGTGGGACGTTCCACTGCCTGAGCCCCCCAGCACCCCGGCGATATTTTCCTCCCCCCACAGCTGGGTGCAGCGCCACGTCCACAGTCACCAGCATGGGGCAAACTGTCACATCGTGTGTGGGCACCAACTGCGCCTCGTGCACAGCACTGTACAAGGTCACCGTCCCTCTAGATTAGATGTTGCTTCAGGGAAGGACACACAAGGCTCTGGGTGACCAAGTGCAGAAACTCTGGGGCGGTTTGCCCACTCGGCCACTCCTGGGCGTCGTGTAAACGGACAGGGAGCTGGGAACGGCCCTGGCGTACGCAGTAAGCGCTACATAAGCGGCAGCTACTATTTGACCAAAATCTGCGATGGTGCTCATCTCGGGAGGCTGGAGAGACGGGGCCCCTGAGGGACTGTTGGTAGCTCACGGCCAGCACAGTGTCAGAAACATGCCCTCAGTCTGTTCTTTACTCCGGAACATTTACTTCCAAACACAGGCGTGCATTTCTGACCAAAAAGGCCTCCTCTGTGAGGTCCACCTGCCCCAGGACGGACTCGGGAAGCCTGAGCCGTTAATTAACAAAACTAAGAACTTCCAAAGAGGACATAGGATGCCTGGATGGCTCGGCCATTTAAGTTAAGTTCTGACTTCAGCTCAGGTCATGATCTCACAGTTTGTGGGTTCGAGCCCCGCATCGGGCTCTGTGCTGACAGCTCGGAGCCTGGAGCTGCTTCAGATTCTGTGTCTCCCTCTCTCTCTGTTCTTCTCCTCCTTGCACTCTGTGTCTGTCTGTCTGTCTGTCTGTCTCTCTCTCTCTCTCAAAAATACATAAACATTAAAAATAATTTAAGAAATGAATGCTGGGTCATCCTCGGCCAGTGGGCACAGGACAGCAGGACTGGAAGAGTCCGCCAACATGGCGGTGAAGCCATTCCCCTAAGAATGAATGGCCCTTTAAACTTGGTGTCTGTACATGTGTGTGCAACTGTGGGCCAGATTTCTTCCTCACAGAAAGGGAAGTTAGGGGGCACCTCGGTGGCTGACTATTGATTTCAGTTCAGGTCCTGATCTCCCAGTTTGTGAGATCCAGCCCCACATCAGGCTCTGCACTAACAGCGTGAAGCCTGCTTGGGATTCTCTCTCTCTCTCCCCCTCTCTCTGCCCCTCCTCTGCTCTTTCTCTTTCTCTCTCTCTCTCTCAAAATAAATAAATAAACATTCTTTAGGAGGAAAAAAAAAGAAAGGAAGGGAAGTTAGCTGAAGTCTCAACAATGCGAGCAGGCGGGCAAGTCCGAGTGAAATGATTAGGCCTGGAATTATCTTCCAGAGACGCTAGATGCGATCAGGCGTTAGTTAACGCGCGAGGTTGACCTTAATTAGTTAAATTCCCCGGAATCAGCTCCACACTGGTGAGCCGAAAACACCTCCCCCGCCCCGGAGCCCGCGGCGCCCCCTCCAGGCGGACTCTGGGCGCGCCCTGCTCACAGGCGGGCTCTGTGCTCTCGAGGGGCTCCACGTCATGGTGCTTTGTCTGCCCTGCTGCACCCAGGACCCCGGCTCCCTTCCACCCGTGTTCATACCCACACACGTGTCTAGGCCACTGTTTCCGACGGAGAGAGCACAGGCATTCTGCAAACGAGGCCGGGTGCGCAGCGGGCACCCACTCAAAGCGCACGGTAGCGGTATAGACACAGACCCACCTCCAAGGATGCGGCTCCCCAGCAACGCAGGCTTTGCAGGTGTGGCTTCCAGATCTCACGTGTCAAGTAAGGTTTTTTTTTTTTTCCCCAAGACCTGTCTTGGGTCGATCGCACCTCCGAGCCCCGTCTAGCTCCGAGTGGACACACGGAGAAGCGTGGACGCTGCTGGGTGAGTGTGACCGATCGTGCGCTCCCTCATCGCTGGATGCTGGGCCGGTTGGGGACTTTCAGCAAGTCCAGGAAAGACTTTTAGGGAAGCGTTCTCCCCAAGCATGACCTAAACCTCTGCAGAGGGTCAGACGCTAAGTGCTTTGGTCCTTCCGTGCCGCAGGGTCTCTGTTGCCAGGACTCGGCTCTACTGCTGGTGTGGAAGCAGCCTCGGGAGGCACGGAAACGCACAAGCGTGGCTGTGTGCCAATAAAACTTTATTCGTGGGAGCCCAGTCAGTCCACTCCTGCACAGGAAGGGGGCACAGTCCACCAGATGCTCTCCTGTCGCACAAATGCCAACTGCTGGGCTGAGGGCCATGGTATCGGACCCCCGCTGCCCCTCAGCAGCCTAACGACTCCGGTAAGAGAGCCCGCAGAGCTGAGCCTCCCACGTGGAGTCCACATCCTGTGCAGGCTGCCCACGCGCCCTGCACCCATCCCTCCAGGTTCCCAAACCACAGACCCTCACCGGCCAGTCCCAGGATCAGCACGGTGCGGTCCCTGTCGGCGAGACTGCCCCCCAGCTCATCCAGGGCCCAGCCATCTTTTCCAACCTGAACCCGCCTCACCTTGGACAAGAGTCCCCGCCATAGTCCCCGGATGTGGGAGCAGCTGCCTAAAAGTGGGGCCAGGGGCATGGCTGCCCCGCAGAGCGGATGGGGAAGGACAGGGATTCACAGTCCTCGAGGATGGCGGGCACCTGGCATCCTCACTGTGGGCCGCCGGGCTGACGCCCTGAGCCCCGGGCCGGGACCTCTGAGCCACATCCCAGGCACCGTGATTCCATAACGCAGAGTGCGCTGAAGGTATTCGAGAGAAAGAGCTTTTTTTTTTTTAAATGTTTTTATTTTTGAGACAAAGAGAAAGCACAGGGTGGGGAGGAGCAGAGAGAGAGGGAAACAGGATCCAAAGCAGGCTCCAGGCTCAGCACTGAGAGCCGTGAGTTCAATGCAGGGCTTGAACTCACAAACCTTGAGATCATGACCTGAGCCGAAGTTGGACATGTAGCCGACTGAGCCACCCAGGTGCCCTCAAGAGGCTGAGGTGGCTCAGTGGATTAAGCTCAGTGGGTTAAGCGTCTGACTTCAGCTCAGGTCATGATCTCATGATTCACAAGTTCGTGCCCCGCGTCGGGCTCTGTGCTGACAGCTCGGAGCCTGGAGCTGCTTCAGATTCTGTCTCCCCCTCTCTCTGTATGCCCCTTACCCACTTGTGCTCATGCTCGCTCTCTCTCTCTCTCTCTGTCTTTCAAAAATAAATAAAAACAGTAAAAAGAGAGAGAGACATGTTATTTTTTTTTTGAGAGAGATCTTAAACAAACTGCCACCCCGGGAGGCAAGGGTGGTCCCATCAATGGAATGTGTCCCAGTAACTGAAAGAAAGGAATCAGCTGATCATCTCCATAGATGTAGCAAAAACATTCGACAAACTCAACATCCATTCATGATAAAAACATTAACAAAATTAGGCACAGAAAAAACACATCTCAACATACCAAAGGCCACCCACAGCCAGGCCACAGCTAACCCCAGACTCTACGGTGCGAGGTTGAATGCTTATCTCCTAAGACGGGAATGAGACAAGGCTGTCCACGTGACCCATCCTATTCAACACCGGGCAGGGAGTGCCAGCCAGCGCGGTCAGGCAAGAGAAAGAAATAGGAAGTATCAGAACTGTAAAGAAAGAAGTACAATTGTCTCTGTTTGCATGTGACTTAACTTTATAGAGAGGAAATCTTAAAGACTCAACCAGAAGAACTGTGAGATCCAGTCAAGGAATACAATATACAAAATTAACATACCAAAATCAATAGCTTTTCCATAGACTAATTTCTAAAAAGAAATAAATTGATCCCGCTTACAATAGCATCAACAACAATAACACAGGGGGGCCCGGGCTCAGGCGGGGAAGCATCTGACTCCGGATTTCCGCGCAGGCCCTGCTGCGCTGACAGCACGGAGCCTGCTTGAGATTCTCTCCCATCCTCTCTCTGTCCCTCTCCCGTTTGCACACACTCTCTCTCCAAATACATTTAAAAAAATTTTTAAAGACTTAATTCTTTTAATGTTTATGTATTTTGAGATAGAGAGAGTGGAGGAGGGGCAGAGAGATGCAGGATGAGATAGAATCCCAAGGAGGCTCTGAGCTGTCAGCCCAGAGCCCGACTCAGGGGTTGAACTCTCGAACCATGAGATCATGACCTGAGCCAAAGCCAAGAGTCAGACCCTCAACCGACTGAGCCACCCAGGCACCCCTTAAAAAAAAGAAAAAAACAGACTTAAAAAAAAATAAAATACTTAGGAATACATTTAACGAGGTGAAGATCTCTATGCTGAAAACTACAAGACATTGTTGAAAGAAACTGAAGAAGAGAGCGCCTGGGTGGCTCAGTCGGTTAAGCGTCCGGCTTCGGCTCAGGTCAGAGCTCACGGTTCGTGGGTTCGAGCCCCGCGTTGGGCTCTGTGCTGACTGCTGGCTCAGAGCCTGGAGCCTGTTTCAGATTCTGTGCCTCCCTCTCTCTCTGCCCCTCCCCTGCTCGCACTCTCTCTCTCTCTCTCTCTCTCTCTCTCTCAAAAATAAATAAAAAGCATTAAAAAAAATTTTTTTAATAAATAAATAAAAAGAAATTGGAGAAGACACAAATCAATGGAAAGGCACTGTGTGTTCACGGGCTGGAAGAATTAATACTGTTAAAATGTCACTATTACCAAAAGTCACCTTTGGATTCAATGCTATCCCTATCAAGATTCCAACGACATTATTTTTATAGAAGTAGGAAAAACACTCCAATTTATAAGGAACCACAAAAGACCCCAAGCAGCCAGGGAAATCCGGAGAAAGCCCCACGAAGCAGGAGGCATCACACTACAGTAGGAAGCCGTCCTCACCGCACCGACTGCTCTGGATCCCGCCCCACCCCCGCTCTCCAGCAGGATGATTCCCGGGGCCCCACTCACGCCTCCCCAGCCCCCTGTGACGCCCGCGGGTGGTGACCGTGGTCACAGCACCCAGGGCCCGAGGGCCGTTTACTCACTAAACAAGAATCCTATGCTTCCTCGCTCCAGGGGCCGCTTAGGCGGTGGATTCTGTGGATTCCTAACCGCCATTAGGCGGGTGCTACAATTGTCCCCACTTTACAGATGAGGAAAAGGAGGCAGAGAGCATGAGAGCCACGAAATCACCATGTGGTCCGGGCTGTGGCCGGCTGAGGATGTCAGGCTCCCTGCCCCGCAGAGAAGTCCTCGTGCGCGGAGCGGGGAATCTGTTCCATTATGGCCGGGGGGCTGAGGTCGCTGACCGGCTGAAAGAGCAGCAGCATGGGCTCAGGGTAATCACAGGGGTCCTTTACTTTTTTTTTACTTTTTTTTTTTTTGAGAGACAGTGACAGAGCATGAGCAGGGGAGGAATAGAGAGAGAGGGAGACACAGAATCCAAAACAGGCTCCAGGCTCTGAGCTGTCAGCACAGGCCCCGATGTGGGGCTTGAACCCACAGACTGTGAGATCATGACCTTAGTTGAGGTGAAGCATTCAACCAGCTGAGCCCCCCAGGCGTCCCCCACAGGGCTCCTTTAAATGGGGGGATGGACACGACAGTCAGGGTCCAGCATGATGGGAGACACCAGTGGACTTGGGGATGGAGAATGTGGAAGCTGGCGGGGGGGGGGTTCCAGAAGCTGGAAAAGGGCAAGGGGACAGACCCTCCCCTAGGGCCTCAGGAGAGCAACATGGATTGCAGTCGCCTTGGTTACAGCCTGGTGAGAACCACCAGGACTTCTGACCCACGAACCCTAAGCCACTAAGTGTGTGGTGACTGTCAGAGCAGACCCGGGGCTGGGGGTGGGAGCTGCGGTGACAAAGCCACATAGGCTCTGGAACCTGACAAGCGCAGAGGCTGGAAGAACTCAAGACACAGGACAGAAAGGGCCCACACTGCCCTGCACAGGTCATTAGGGGCATGGACGCTGACAGCGCGGCTAGGAGGCCTGGGGAGGAGGCAGGGAGCCCGGCAGGGGCGCCCCGCATTGGCTCGGAGGGCACCAGAGCTGCCAGGAGGACGCCTGGGTGGTAAGGGCGTTGCCGGTGCGGCTCTGATGGGAATGGGGAATGTGCCACCGGAAGGCGGACGACGGGGTCTTCACAGGACAGAGTTGAGGGGCCAACATGAGCCACATGGCCTCCCTCCAGGGACTCCAGCCTCAAGGAGGGAGAACAAATGAGGAGGCGGCGAGCCTCCCAGGGCTCCGCTGGTGTGGCCTGCCCCCCCCCCCCCGCCCCCGGTCAAAAGCCCGGGGAGCAGCAGCCCCAGGGCTGTAGGACGGGCTGAATGACAGCCGACGTCTTTCAGACCATTCAGGAGGGCAGAGTGGCAGCGGGTTCTGCTGGGGCCCCACTCCGTCTCCGGGCAACGGCCCTCTGCTCCCAGGGCTCCTGGGACCTTCGCGGTGAGAGCCCCACCTCCGTGTGCCCGACGAGGCGAGGGTGCGAGTGAGGAAGGCAGAAGGCACTGGGATGGGAACGCAGGCCGCCCGGACCGGACCAAAGTCTGGGTCCTCCTCGGCTTCCCCGGACTCCACCGCCCGCGTCCCTAACCTGGAGGCGCAGTGATCTTTCCTCCCTGGGAAGGCCTCGGTGTGACTAAGTTAACCTGTTAACCAGCCCGCACACCCCCTCCCCTCTCCAGCTGCAGGCAGCCAGGCACTGCCCTGTCGGAAAGACCAAGAGCGAGATTCTCCGAGCCCGTCCCCTCTTCACCGCTGAAGATCATGACACCCCACACCCCCACACCCCGCCGGCCTCCTGTGACCGAGGACACCCTTACAATGGTCCTCCAGCGGGTCCTTCTCCTCTGCCTTGGTCACAGAGAGTAAAATGAGCAACTTTAACAGTGTCTGTGGAATAGAAAGGAAGTTCAAGAGCAAGACAAGAGGAGGAAAAAAGTGGATTCCCTTTCAAAATTCAACTCGTGATTTTCCAGCAAAGATAAAGGAAAGGTACCTACACTCCCTCCTACGTGATTATCTCCCCACAAGGTGCCCGTGACCCACAGCGGCTGGCAGGCCAGGCACGGAGATGGCCCGTGGCACTGCTGAATCCAAGCCTCGGCCCCCACACCACCCCCGCCCCCAGTGCCTGTGGACACAGGGCAGCCATGTGGACCTGGGGCCTGGCCACCCCCACTGCCCCTGGAGGCTGCGGAGGTCATGCTGAGAGTTCCAGGAACAAGAAGGCGGCAGCCAGGAAATGAGTCTCCGCCCCCGGGAGCCCACAGCCAGGACGTGACATCTGCTGTATTACAAAATCCCCCAGCGATCGCGATTCCGGCGGCACCACGTCCTCGGCTCTGCAGCAAGCGGCCAGGATTGCTCTGCTATGTCACACACCTTGACAACAGGACTGCCTGCGCTGACGCCAAAGGCCAGCTTCTAGCCCAGAAACCCCACGCCCCGCAGCTCAGGCCAGCCTCCGAGGGCAGCCACGACAAGGCCTCTGGGTTTGGGGCCGCAACACCAATCCCACACTCTGCTCTTGTCCACCAAGGACAACCTGTCACCTGTAGGATCTGAAGGGCCAGCCTCGCACCAGACAGACAGACAAGTCACTTCCACGGGATTTGACTTCCAGAGCTGGCGTTTTATCCCGACCCAAGCTCAGTGCTAGAAAGTCCGCTGAGGTGCAGGACCTTGGAACCTCACTCTACAGACTGGAGCCAGAGGAGAGCAGGGCCGCATACATTTGTACCTGGGGGACCTGGGGGACGCTGTCCTCACAGCGTGGTTGCAAATCAATGAGTCAGACATTAGCCGCCGTAATAAAAAACACAACAATAACAAGATAGTGAGATTAAGGGGTGCCTGGGTGGCTCAGTCGGTTAGCCTCTCACTTGAGTTCAGGTTATGATCTCGCGGTTCGTGAGTTTGAGCCCCGCATCAGGCTCTGGGCTGACAGCTCAGAGCCTGGAGCCTTCTTCAGATTCTGTGTCTCCTTCTCTCTCTTCCCCTCCCCTGTTCATGCTCTCTCTGTCTCTTAAATAAATAAACATTTAAAAAACATTTTTTAAAAAATATGGATGGAGGGAGAGGGTACCTGTCCACCGGTTGACTTCATGAATTCCATTCTAAACACAGAACTAGTTCTAAATTTGCTCACTTAGCAGTCCAGCATGCTCCGGTTGGTAATTTAAAGTTCCTAGACAGGAACTTTAGAAAGATCACTTCTTCAAGTGCTGGCCTAAAAAAAGCCAGACCTCGAAGTTTCAGGCATCTGTAAGTGGTGCTGAAAACGTGCCCTCGTATTTCCAGCTCCTTATTTTCTTCAAGCACCTTTTCAAGAGGACGGAGATAAAGTCTACTGTTCCAGCTCTGTAACTGCCAGGGAACTCATGCAGGGTTAACAAACCGAAAGCCTGAATCAAGATGCCCTAATCCGTACTTTGGAAAAATCACAAGCACTACATGCACTAAAAATAATTCATTACTTCTCTTAAAAATGCTTCTACAGAAAACCGCTGCAAACCCGGTGGCAGATTCGGGCTGATACCAAGCAGATGACTCCCGTGTGGGAAAGGCTGACGTCCTCCGGGCTCCCAGGAGGGTCCTGAGCTCCGCGTCCCACTCTCCCCACCAGCCCTGCAGGGAATGCTCTGGGGCTCAACTTCCCCTTCTAGAAAGAAGGGGTAATTAGGACCGCTTTGCTCACTCCTCAAGGCTGCCGTGGAGAGCAAACGACATCGTGTTCTCCAGAGCGTGGTTACAGTGGCAGGCTCGCACAGGACCCTGAGGCTCCGGAGACAAACGCCACCAGAGCGAACACCAGCCGCCGGGGGCTTCTCTCTTTGGAGCCCCGATGCATCTCCAGCGTCACCCGTGTCGTCCCTAAGACCCTCCCAGTGGCTGCTCAACAGTTTCCCCGCCAGCAAAAGAGAACAAATGGGGACAGAGAGGGGCCAAGGGCGGCCTCGCACGGTGACTAGGGGTCGGACCCAGAGACGGGGTCAAGGCGGGAGCCTGCACCGGGACCCGGCCCTGGGGACCCCGGCCCTCACCTGCGGTGTCCCAGATGGAGATGTTGTAGGAGCGCCACTGCTTCAGGTAGAAAGCACCGCCCACCGTGCTGACCGTGTCCGCGAAGCGCCGCTCCATGTACCTCTGTAGCAGCGACGTCTTGCCCACGTTCATGTCCCCCAGCAGCACGATCTTCCCGTCGGGCTTCCTCATCTTCCCGAAGGAAGGACCCCCTCTCCTGCTCTCCGCGCCCGTCCGGCCCGGAGCCGCTGGAGCAGCCGGCCGCCGCCCCCAGACCGCTCGGACCCGGGACTCGCGGAGGCCCGGACTCGCGGGGACCCGGGCTCGCGGGGTTCCCGAACTTGGGGGCACCCCGAACTTGCGGGGACCCGCCGGGGCCCTCCCGCTCGGACGCCTGGGAGGGCGAAGGAGGAGGCACGTGTCCGAACCCGGGCAGGAGCAGGAAACCCGACCCGGCGCCCACCCGACGTGTCCAGACCGCGGCTGTGAGTGCGCGGCCCGGGCGCCCCGGATCCCTCCTCGGGA
>NC_043703.1:2275099-2290280 GCF_006229205.1 Suricata suricatta | reverse complement strand
GGTTGCGGGGCGGCTCGCGGCCGCGGGAGCGGAGCCCGGGGGGCGGCCCCCCACGCCCTCCCCCAGCCGCGCGCGCCCTTATCCGCGGGAGCACGAATGTGGCCGCCAGTCCAGGCCGTGGGAAAGTTCACCTTCGAGGAGCGTCTGAAGACCCCCTCCGAGGCGAGGCGAGGGCTTAGGAAGCCGGCGGCGGGGCGCTGCGGAGGGGCGCCTTCCACGGTCGCTTCTGGTTTGTTCTCCGCACTTCTGCAAGAAATTGTTGACGCCGTTTTGTATCTGAAAAGGTGCACGGCCGTGACCGTTTGAAACTTCGGAGTCACAATCTGCCCTTGTCCGTTGCCGCGGCTGCTGCCAAAATCTTTTTGAGTAAACCTTGAAACGCTTCGAAAATGTGCAGCGTGTGGTATTTGGTAATTCGTTTAGGAAAAACGCTGATGCTGAACTGGATGCTCTAGTTTGAATCCGAGTCGGTGGTTTGCTGAGGGCACTGTGTGTGCGGCAGGTCCTGGAAAGGGGGGGCAGGACCCGGCTCCGCAGGTGCTCGGAGCAGGTGCGCAGAGCTGTGACCGGTCGGAGGGGAACCTTTCCTAACGCCTGCCTTTCCTGTTCAGAGACCTGCCTGGCCTCCTGTTGTGGGGACAAAAGCAAAAAGAAATGCAGGGAAAATTCAATTTCCTTATAACCCGCATCCCAGTGTCAAATACTGGGGTCTGGCAGAATAGAACCTTCCTCAGGGAATACCAGAAGGAACAACCATTTCCAGCAGGACTTGAGTCTCCATCAGTTTTATTTACAAGAAAAAAATCAACCTTATCAATAGCCAAACTTCCAGAAACCGGAAGCTTCAGTTTCCTGGGAGCCTGACTCCGCCCTCCCTCCTCGTATAATCAGTCACTCCTCACAACCGCAGCGCCGCTCCTTCTGCCCAGCGGTCCAGTCCCCTGCTTTTGTGCTCCACATCAAAGCCCAGCTGGCTCACAATAGTTGCTCAAGAAAGCTCTGAGTCAGGAAAGGACGAGTTCACCATCCTGGGGTGACCGGAAGCTGTGTCCTGAAAACGCAGCACGCGCAGGTGTGCCGCCCACACTCACCGGGTCTGCCTCACGTGTGAGCCCCCTCCAGTCCCTCATCCTCGTGAGCAGGTGCCCTCCTCCAGGCCCCCTTCGGGTGACCCCTGTCTCACTCCTTTCTCTGAATGTCCACTGATGAGGAGAACACAGGCCAAAGAAATGTAAATATAATTAAATGTCCTTATAACCTGCAGCCCACAGCAATGAGGCTGGCAGGGTCTCCCACTCCTCCAGGAACACCCAGCCTCTCACTGTCAGTGCTCTGCTAAAGAAAAACAAATAGTTACCTGCCAGACACCACAGTCGTGCAGGACCCGGGTCTCCATCAGTTTGCAGCCTTCTTGATGATTTACAAGAAAAAAAGAAAAGCAATCTTGCCAATCGGGAGCCCCCTCAGGATCCTGGAAACCTTGTTTCCAAAATATCTTAGAGGCTTATGCTGTCCCTAAATCCCTCCCCACCTGAAGGTATATGAGGAGTCACCTGTCACAACCCCAGGGCTCCCTGTTCTGCCCATGGCCCCTGTCCCCATGCTTTAATAAAACCACCTTTTTGCACTGAAGACGTCTCAAGAACTCTTTCTAGGTGTTTGGCTCCAAACCCCAACACCTGCAACCACACCATCGCCTTGGTTGCAGCCTCTACGCCCCTCGCACGTCCTAACCAGCCCGCTGCATTCACTGTTGATTCCTTCTTCTCTCCTGTGGTAATTTTCACATTCCCTAGAGAGGGTGCGAGTGGTTTAAACTAACCTAGAACCCTCCGCAGCTCACCTGCCTTTCTCAGCTCACCCTGTTGTTCACTAAACAGGGTGCCGTGGGCCCATAAGGGCCCTGGAATTTTGTTTTCTGTACGTCCCAAGTGCCAAGACATGGTCTGTGCTCAATTAATGTGGATGTGGATACATATCATTAACTGACTGTTGTCTCCACTGCGAAAAGCGGCTGCGCTCAGAGCAAGTTCGCAGGGCACGGACTGTCCCAGCACCTAGCCAGTGCCTGGCATGTAGAATTCACTCAGCGCGTTTGTTAAAATGTTTAATTCTCCAGCACTTTGAAAAACTTAATTCAACTGAGAGAATGTCTCCATATCAAATTTCAACCACCCCTAAAAAATGCCTAAAGCCGGTCAGTTGCCCTATTCACGTTCAGAAGGCCGTGTTGAGGACGGAGGCAGATGTTGGGTTAAGAGTCTATTTAGCCACCAAGGACAGTGTTTATTCTGCCTGGATTTAAACCACGGACCTAACAGGGTAGTCCTTTTTCCAACTGCTAGATGAAACGTTCCCAAAGCCAAGAAAAATATGTCGTTTCCTTTTAAAAGAGATGTAAACTTAGCAGTTCTGGGACTGTCTACAGTGAAAAGAAATGAGAAAATGCGATTGCTTTCAGTGGATTATGCAAAGTAACCCAGGTGTGTTTCTAGGTACTTCGCTGTACCACAGTCTTACCTGTTAAAGTACTTTCTTGCTTTCGAAAAGGCAAAGCAAAATTTGGGGTTCCTGGGGGGCTCGGTTGGTTAGGCGTCCGACTCTTGATTTCAGCTCAGGTTACCGTCTCGCAGTTCATGAGTCCGAGCCCCACATCGGGCTCCGTACTGACAGTGCAGAGCCTGCTTGGGATTCTCTCTCTCCTCCCTCTGCCCCTCCCCGCCTGCCTCTATCTCTCTCAAAATGAATAAACTTAAATTTTTAAAAAAGAAGCAAAACAGGGGCACCTCAGTTGGTTAAGCGACCAGCTTCGGTTCAGGTCATGATCTCACGGTTCGTGGGGTTAAGCCCCATGTCAGGCTCTGTGCTGACAGCCAGCTCAGAGCCTGGAGCCTGTCTTTGGAATCTGTGTCTCCCTGTCTCTCTGACCCTCCCCTGCTCATGCTGTCTCTCTCTCTCTCTCTCTCTCTCTCTCTCTCTCTCTCTCTCTCTCTCAAAAATAAATAAAAAACATTAATAAAAATTTTAAAAAAAAGCAAAACAACAACAACATCACCAAAACTCTGCCTATCTATCATTCATTCTTTCATTGGGTAGGAATTGCAGCACTGATAGTAAGCCCTGACCTAGGAATCAAGCAACAAGAAAGACAGTCAACAAAATAAACAAGCAAAATATATAGTGTCTTAGACAGTGATGAACTATTAGATGGAGAAAAACAGAATAGGAAGATCCCTAGAGAATGAGGCCTGAGGGTAAATTCAGGGGGTTCTATCTTTTTTCTTGTTTATATTTATTTATTTATAGTTTATTTTCAAATTGGTTTCCATAAAACACCCAGTGCTCTTCCCCACAAGTGCCCTCCTCCATGTCCATCACCCCTCCCCCTCCCTCTTCAGCCCTCAGTTTGTCCTCAGTATTCAATGGTCTCTCATGATCTATGTCCCTCTCTCTCCCCAGCTCTCTTTCCCTCTTCCCCTCCCCATGGTCCTCCATTAGGTTTCTCCTGTTAGACCTATGAATGCAAACATATAGTTATCTGTCCTTCTCTGCCTGACTTATTTCGCTTAGCATGACACCCTCGAGGTCCATCCACTTTGCTACAAATGGCCAGATGTCATTCTTTCTCATTGCCATGTGGTACTCCGTTGTGCAGTGTGTGTGTGTGTGTGTGTGTGTGTGTGTGTGTGTGTGTGTATATATATATATATAAACCACATCTTCTTGATCCATTCGTCAGGTGATGGACATTTAGGCCTTTTCCATGTTTTGGCTATTGTTGACAGTGCCGCTATGAACATTGGGGTACATGTGCCCCTCTGCATCAGCACTTCTGTATCCCTAGGGTAAATAGGGGTTCTATTTTAAACAGGATGTCTTCAAGATGAAGTTTCTGTGAGCATGAGGAGGTAAGGAGTTGAGGTTCATTCATCTGTAAAAGGAAGGAAGGATTCAGATAGAGAGCAGGGAGTGCAAAGGCTCCGGGGCAGAAACCTCCCCACTGGGTTTGATGGCCTAGCAGAGGTCCGGGCAGCCAGAACAGGAGAAAGAAGGTGACCTAAATGTCAGGTCTGTGCGAAGGGGGTGGGTGTGGCAGAGAAGGATACCAGGGCC
Source organism: Suricata suricatta (assembly GCF_006229205.1). Taxonomy (NCBI): domain Eukaryota; kingdom Metazoa; phylum Chordata; class Mammalia; order Carnivora; family Herpestidae; genus Suricata; species Suricata suricatta. The sequence continues at coordinate 2,286,167 of NC_043703.1, read as the reverse complement.
CAGAGGGCATCGTTAGGGCTGCGGCTTAAACACCATACACCAGCTAAGAGGGTGCCAGAGGGTTCTGAGCAGAGGAGAGACAATCTGTCATAAACAAGGTCCCTTCCCAGCTGTGTGGAGGTGGCCACGGCCATGGCAGAGGCAGAGACATCTGGGAGAGACAAGGGGGGTTGGGCTTAGCACCAGAACAGAGAGGAATGCTCAAAGCTGTTTACATTCTGAGTGTATTTTTAAGGTAGAAGCTTCTGGATTTGCTGTGGATTGCATGTGGGATAGAATGGGGGCGGGAGGAGAGGAGGAGAGGGGGAGAGAGCAGAGCCTCGGACAGCCATCCGGAAAGACGGGTGCCCCCACGTCTTCATCAGCTCTCAGGGGCAGTCGCCCCCTCTGGCGCAGGGCTCCCGGACCTCGGCACGGCCACACGCACTGAGGCTGTCCTGTGACGGGCAGCAGCGCCCTGGCCTCTAACCACCAGACTAGCACCCCCTCTGCGGTGACAGCCGAGAAATGTATCCAGACACCACCCTGTATCCCCTGGGGGGCAGAATGGCCTTCAGTTCAGAACCACCGCTGCAGAATCATTCCGATGCACTTTGAAACGCATCCTTCATTTCTCAGAGGTGGACATCACTCCTAGCTACGTTCTTTTTCCTTGTTTAAGTTTATTTACTAGAGAGGGAGAGAGAATCCCAAGCAGGCTCCGCACTGCCAGGGCAGAGCCCGGACGCAGGGCTTGAACCCACAAACTGTGGGATCATGACCTGAGCCGAAATCAAGAGGCTTGTGGCAGAGGCCGTGTCTGAACAGGAGACCCTGCCCTGCCCCACCCCATCGGGCGAGTACCCCAACATCCACATCCATAAAGTATTTCCCTCTCTGTAGTTCACATCCACGGGACCCAGGTCCCCTTCAGAACAAAAGCGATTTACATCCAAAGTGTTCTCTAAGGCACCACGGGCCGCTAAGGACGCTACCCCTCGTTGCCGAGGACACGGTGCGCTGAGCCATCCCATCCTAAAACATACGACAGTTCTGCCCACTTGTCCAGTCATCTCTGTAACCAATCTTTTAGTGGAATTGCCAGGTGGAGCATATAAAAATTGGGTCCCTCAGGATCCGGTTCTCCCTGACAGGGACAGAAAGCCCCACATAACTGGACTTTAAAAGGGATAGACATTTGTTTCTTTCACAGAAGAGTTCTGAGGCAGGCCGTCTGGGGCTGGCCTGGCAGTCTGTTCTACGGAATGCTCAGGACCCCTTCCAGCTCACAGCTCGGCCGGCTCAGAGGTGACTCTTAGTCCCGGTTGGAGCTCCAGCCATCACACCCGCATTCCAAGAAGAAGGGAGTAAGGAAAGACAGGCAGAGTGCCAATAGCTGACAAATGGCACTTTTGCTTACATCCCATTGGGTGTAAGTTAATCACATGGCTGTACCTAACTGCAAGGAAGGCTGGGAAATGTAGTCCTTACTCTGAGTCATCATGTACCCAGATAAATATTCTGTAATTAGGAAAAGGAGAAGAGATGGGGGGAGGGGGGCGGGGAGCCAGAAATTTCTGCCACTCACAGGTAAAACACTCAGCCGATACTGTTCAAAATGCCTCAGTGAGGGGCACCTGGGTGACAATCGGTTGAGCATCTGACTTCAGCTCAGGTCATGATCTCATGGTTTGTGGGTTCAAGCCCTGCGTCAGGCTCTGTGCTGACAGCTCAGAGCCCGGATCCTGCTTCAGATTCTGTGTCTCCCTCTCTCTGCCCTCCCCTACTTGTACTCTTTCTGTCTCTTAATGAATAAATGTTTTAAAAAATTACAAAATACTTCAGTGCCAAAAATATTGTTTCATTGGATATTTCCACTAATACTGAATCACAGTATTCTCTTCTGGGTGGCAAATGAGCCTTCAATTATGTGCCAGATCTAACTGACCGTCTCACTGGGCTCCAGTGGATGGATGCTTCCAGAGGAGTGCTGTGTGCACGGACTCCGCAGAGAAGAACAGCAGTGCGTGTGCTGAATAGTCACCCGTGTGCCCACCCCCCGCCCACCGTCCAGTGATGAAGCTAACCTTTACCGATAGAGGAGGGAGAGACAGGGCTCGCTTCCATTCGTGTTTCTTTGATCATCAGCAAGGTCAAAACCTTTATTCTAAAAATCTAAAAAAAAAAAGAAGAAAGAAAAAACAAAAAAGATTTTTTTTAATCTGTTGGTCGGGGCGCCTGGGTGGCTCCAGTTGGCTAAGCGTCCAACTCTTGATTTTGGCTCAGGTCATGATCCCACAGAGTGTCAGAGTAAGCCCCACGTTGGGATTCTGTCTTCCTCTCTCTCTGCTCCTCCCAGTGCTCACGTGCACATGCTCGCTCTCTCTCTCTCAAAATAAATAAATAGCCTTTTTTTTTTTTTTAATCTATTGGTTAGGGGGTAACTGGGTGGCTCAGTCCATTAAGGGTCTGACTTCGGCTCAGTTCATGAGGTTGCAGTTTGTGAATTCCACCCCATGGTTTCAGATCCTTTGTCCCTACCCAGCGGCACTCTCCCAAAAATAAATAAGTATTTAAAAACAAGTAAATAAACAAACAAAAAAACAAACAAATAAAAATCTATTGGTCATTGATGGGTTTTCTTTTCTTTACTGCCCATTAAAAACCTGTGAACACCTTTTTTGAACATTTTTAAATTATGGTGCTACTATAGATTTGACATTCTTCAAAATAAAAGATTGGAAGTCATATATGTATCAAACATAAATAAATTTCAGACATTTATAAATACCAAACATGTAAATCAAACATGTAACTAAATTTCTATGATATTTAACATATAAAAGCTTATATATATAACTTAACCATGCCAACTTTGTTGACGATAATTTTTTTAATGTTTATTTATTTTGAGAGAGAGAAAGAGAGCATGTGCAAGTGAGTGGGGGTGGGACAGGGAGAGAGAGGAAGAGAGAGAGAGGGAGGGAGAGGGAGAGAATGCCAAGCAGGCTCCACATGGTCAGTGCAGAGCCTGACTCGGGACTCAAACTCACAAACCATGAGATCGTGACCTGAAACAAAATCAAGAGTCAGATGCTTAACCAACTGAGCCACCCAGGTCCCCATGATGGTAATTTTTTCAAATGTTTGTTTTTATTTATTTTTAAGAGATTTTATTATATTATTTTTTTACGTTTATTTATTTTGAAAGAGAGCGAGCACAAGTCAGGGAAGGGCAGAGAGGGAGAGAGAGAATCCCGAGCAGGCTCCACGCTGTCAGCAAGCCAGTGCGGGGCTTTAACTCACTAGCTGTGAGACACGACCTGAGCCAAAGTCAGATGCTTAACTGACTGAACCAGCCAGGTGCCCCTATTTTATTTATTTTTTTTTAAGTAGGCTCCACACCCAGCATGGAGCCCAACTCAGGGCTTAAGCTCATGACCCTGAGGACAAGTCCTGAGCCAAGATCAAGAGAAGGACACTTAACAGACGGGCCACCAAGGCGCCCGTATGGTGATTTTTTTAACGTACATGTATTTTTTTAATTTTCGATACAATGTTTATTTATTTTTGAGAGAGACAGACAGAGCATGAGCAGGGGAGGGGCAGAGAGAGGGAGACACAGAATCGGAAGCAGCTCCAGGCTCTGAGCGGTCAGCCTGGAGCCCGACGCGGGGCTCGAACCCACGAATGTGAGATCATGACCTGAGCCAAAGTCAGACACTTAACCGCCTGAACCACCACCCATCCCGGTGCCCCGAACGTACATGTATTTTCAGTCGCATGTACCGAATCTACCAACATTTCCTGCAGTTTCTGGCCATTTCAGGATCCATCAAGATCCCTTCAAAGTACCGCTGACGGCCCAGTGTCAGCCGAGCGTGCAGAGATGCGCAGACGGACCTCGGAGGCCCTGATGGCAGCGCTCTAGCTGAGCAGCTCTGGGCAAGGCTTCCTGAGGGTCGTGCGCTCTCTCCTCTCCTACCACATGCAGGGGGTACTGCCCCTCCCGGAGGCGCGGTGCTCTACCCAGGGGTGCATGGGGGCGTCAGAGCCCAGGTCCCTATCCTGGGGGGACCCCCGAGTCGACCAGCACCCCCTCCCCGGCACCGACAGCGCTCAGCATGATGAATCAGGCCGTTGGGACGGCAACCTACCGCAAGGGCAGGAAGCTGTGGGTGTTTATGGAGTCAGCCTTCCGCTTCAATTTCAGAACCATCACCCAGAGTTTCTGCCCTTCTTGTCTCAGAATCCCTGTAGCCTCTGCCCTTCCCGGGAGCCAGCGGATGAGCCGAGGGCTGGATCCCTGAGTTCTGGCCGTCCCGGGAGGAATGCGCCTGCCCCCGGCTTGCGCCCATCATTCCAGGACTGGGGAATCAGTGCGCAGGCCCCTTCCGCCGGGCTGCTGGGCCAACCAAGTCACAGAAAGAATGATCCGGTAAACATGGACACACAGATCAGGGAGTGTGGAGGCACCCTGACTGAGAACATTCTAAAACGCCTTTCCCTGCTTAGAAAAAGTGAAACAAAATATCCAAAGCAGCAGTGATCTAACTGCTGCAATCCAGCTGCTCATGTACCACTCTGCCAAGTCCCCGTCTTCTTAGATTTCAAAATAGAACCTCATTTGATTTGACACCAATGCTTTCCATCAGCTCATCTTCTGGGTTTATCATAAAAACTATCCAAAAGCTTCAAAATAAAGAATTTTGTAGAAATGGAAAGTAAGCCGATACAAATTCCAAAAACGGTAGATTTCTAATATTCTTTTGTTTTTAATTTTTAAAAATGTTTTCTTTATTTTTGAGAGGGGTGAGGGGCGGAGAGCAAGGGAGACACAGAATCCGAAGTAGGTTCCAGCCTCTGTCAGCACAGAGCCCGACGTGGGGCTCAAACTCACAAGCGGTGGGAACATGACCTGAGCTGAAGTTGATGCTTAACCAGCTGAGCCACCCAGGTGCCCCCAAAATGGTAGATTTCTGATAAAAAGAGAATCTTCCAAAATAAAAAGCGTGTGGTGTCACGCATTATGGGTGAGCAGAGTACAGATCCCGTCTTCTAAATTTTTTTTTAATGTTTATTTATTTTTGAGAGAGACAGAGCAGGAGCAGGGGAGGGGCAGAGAGAGAGGGAGAGAGAGGATCCCAGGCAGGCTCTGCGCTGTCGGTGCAGAGCCTGATGCAGGACTCCAACTCCCAAATGGCGAGATCATGAGCTGAGCCAAAGTCGAAGCTTCACCGACTGAGCCCCCAGGTGCCCTCAGATCCTGTCTCCTGCCGTCAGTCCGTCTTCCCGATGGCTGCTCCAGCCTCTTCATCGTCTGCTGTCACCAACCCTGAGTCACACACCCCAAGGAAACCGTAGGATGAGCCCTGCCCACGAACCACAGAACTGGCCCGGGGTCAGCCCCGGGCATCCTGCTTGGTGGTACTTCCGGGGCGCCCGTTCTTTCTCTCCCTAGCTCTCAGCTCCATCCAAATCTGGGTGACTCCACAGGCGGACCCCCAAGGGGCGGGTCATCTGTTCTGTCCTGATCCTGGTTCAAGTGTCTCTCAGACGCCCTTGCCTGTCTTGTGATGGACACTTGTGTTCACTTTCCTTCCCCCAAAACAGACTGCACCTTCCCTGGGGACACAGGTGTTGGCATATTATTTGCCCCGACTGCTCGCCCGGCACCACATTCTGGACGCCTTAAACAGCACACAGTTATCTCTCCGCAGTCCCGGAGGTCCGAGGTCAAGGCCGCCGGGCTCTGCCGGGCATGGCGGGTGCTGTGAGCAGGAGAGCCGAGGCCAGGCGCCCACCCCTCACCAGCAGCTTGGCCTCATTCGGCCGGAAGTTGAGAGCAGAGATGTGGCCCCTTCCTTTCCCCCGGGTAGCAGGTCAGCTGGGTCTGTGCCTCACCTCCGAGTGCCCTCAAGTCTGGGACGTCCTCCTGGAGGACCTGCGTCTACCGGAGGGCTCTGCAGGGCTTCGAGGGCAAGAGAGGAGGGTGAGGCCAGCGCTGCCGGGGGGCCTCGGACACTCAAGTCCTGGCCTCTCCCCTCCCCTCTGTCTCCGGCCCTGGCAGGGACGCGCCTTTCCTTTCTGGACCCATGGAGCCTCGGGGGCCCTCCTAAGCTAGGACGCCTCTCCCGCTTTCTGCTAAAACATGGGGTCCTCAGCACCTGACCGTTCCCTGCTCAGTCCCGAGACACCACTCTTAGGGCTGGTTGTCCTCAGGGACCTGCTGCTCTCCAAGCACCCTGAGTTCTCTGGCCCCACCCCCCACGAGCACTCAGGAGCTCTGGGCGGGGCCCAGGCCTCCAGGTGAGTCTGAGCAGCTCAGGCTGGGGACCCTTACTCTTGGGGGGCCTTGGGACTAATCTCCCCAGCCTCCTTGGCCTCCGCCTGCCAGGCCCGGAGGCTCTGGGGCCACTGCACGAATCGCGGCCACACCTCTCCAGTTTGTGTGCAGAGTAATGGGGACCCAGAGGACGTCGGCCCCTGTCTGCATTCCTGCCTCTGTTGCACGCGGTCCCCCAGCTCCTCCAGAGGCCTGGCCTGGCCACCCCGGGAACCAGCGTCTCGGCGGTGACCCTCGCACACCACTCGGCCTAAGAGAAGGGCCCTCCGAGGGGCGCCCGGGGGGCTCAGTTGGTGAAGCGTCTGACTTTGGCTCAGGTCATGATCTCATGGTTTGTGGGTTCGAGCCCTGCGTCGGGCTCTGTGCTGACAGCTCAGAGACTGGAGCTGCTTCGAATTCTGTGTCTCCCTCTCTCTGCCCCTCCCTCGCTTGCACTGTCTCTCTCTCTCTCTCAAATATAAAAATAAATAAAACATTTTTAAAAAGAGAGAGAGAGAAGGGCCCTCCCCTTCCACTCAGGCCTCAGGCCTCTGAGATGGAGCTTCACCCCTACATTTGGAAATGCACGCGAGAGACTCAACTACACCATCTGCTAAGGGGGCTTCTGGGAGGTCGTGGGCGTGGGTCTTTGCTGACCTCCCCCAGATACGAGGCTTGTTCCTTCGTCTCTCCCCACGTCTGACATGTGGCCTTGGGTTTTTCTTTTAATCACTCGGTTTCCTCTTGTGAAACGGTGAACTTCCCTGTGCCCAGAGAACCAGGAACTCCAAATTCATTGCTTTCGATTTTTCAGTAACTGAGTGGATGTTGAATGTTCTTAAGACACTGTCTGTGACAGTCTTTCCACAGATGCCCCCCGTCCCTGACCCCCTCTCAGTCTCCCGGTGGACGGAGAATGTGACGGCATCTGATGGAGGGGACGGGCAGTGGGCTGGCTTTTTTTTTTTAATTGTCTGTGAAAGAATGACTTTCCCTGGGGCGTCTGGGGGGCTCAGGCCGTTGAGCGTCCGACTCCTGATTTTGGTTCAGGTCATGGTCTCATGGTTCTTGAGATCGGGCCCTGCGTTGGGCTCCACGCGGACAGCGTGGAGCCTGCTGGGGATTCTCTCTCCCCCCATCTCTCCCTGCCCCTACCCCACTCACGCTGTCTCCCTCTTTCTCAAGATAAATAAAACATTTTCTTAAAAATATCGACTTTTCCTGGTCTTGAATGGCCGCACCCGCCTTGTGAACCCTCCCCTTCTCATCCAGGACCTGTGTCGTTTCCCATTCCTCCCAGAGTCTCAGCGGGGCTCCTGCGCGGTCACGGGCGGGCTCCACCTCGGGGCTGACACCCCTTCGTGCTCCACGAGACTCGTGGGCGCGAGTTGTGCCGCTTCCTCTGGGAAGCCTGCCCCCACGCGCCCTGGAACTGCTCTCACCCACGGGAGGGCACGTGTGTGCCCTTTGACCCTGTTTCCAGCTTCCTTCTGGACAGTCTGTGGCTTTCGGGACCACAGGTCCCTTGGCCTCCCCGGGGCTCTCCCCTCAACATGTGGCATTGCTTTTTATTTTTATTCATTTTTAAGTTTTTTCATATTTATTTATTTTTGAGAGAGAGAGAGCAGGCAGGGCAGGAGCAGAGAGGGAGACACAGAATCCGAAGCAGCTCCAGGCTCTGAGCTGTCAGCACAGAGCCCGACCCAGGGCTCGAACTCATGAACTGTGAGATCGTGACCTGAGCCAAGGTCAGACGCTGACTGAGCCCCCGGGCGCCCCTACTCGCCAGACGTTCTGTAAGCGTCCTCTCGGTGTTCATCGGTGCACCGAAACTCTGTTCCGCACAATAGTCTCCACCTTTCCTTGGAACGGAACTTTGGCCCCTCTGGAATCACATCTAAATCCTGCCAAGAGTAGACCTGCGAAAACAGACCCTCTTAACGCCTAGAGTTTCTGGAGGTCTGAGAAAAGCAAATTGGAAACAAAGATGGTGACCGTCCCCTCAGGCAGTGAAGCCGGGGCTGTGACTGGGGCCCGTAGGCCACCCCCTGGTCTAGCCGCAGGGCCTCACGCCCCTATGAGGCTTGGACCTTCGGGGGAAGGGACCGTCAGAACGACCCACGCGTGGGCAGAGACGAGGCAGCGGACGGCGGGTGCGGCCTGGAGGGGGTGCTGCCAACCCCAGAACAGCCCTTGGTTCGTGTCGTTGGGGAGACACCGTCCCTCCAGCCGCGCAGGCCCAGCGGCGGGGCCTGAAAACCAAACAACAGACAAGATTCACAGGTGAAAAGAGGGCAAGTTTACTCACACATGTGAGCTCGCGGGCGAAGTGGCCCCTGAGCAGGGGAGGGGTGGGGTGGGGGGTGTTCCAACTTCATAGGGTGAGGGGGGCAGAGGGGCTGCCCTGGGGGACAAATGAGCTCTTAGGGGGAGAAGGGAGAAGGGAGGTGAGGCCCTTGTGGCAAGGTCTCTCTAGGCTACCTCCTCCCTCTCCCCCCCCCCCCCCCGTGAGCCTGTCCCCTTCCCATGGGGGGCAGGGGGTGAAGCTGCGTCCTTCAGAGGAAGGTGTTTCCGCACCAGCTGAGGGTCATCTATCTCCAGGTTCAGACAATCATCCCACCAGCTCTGGGTGGCCGCTGGGTCCCTAGGGGACCAAGAGATCTCTTGCCTGAGATGTGACCAGAAGGCTCCTTCCTCAGGGCCTCAGGAGGGCACAGAGCGGAGCTGCCGCTCCCATGGGCATCGCTCAGGGCACCCTGGGCTGTGCTAACCTCCATCCTGGGCTCTCCAGGAAGCCCCCCAGCCAGCATCCCTGGCTGGACCTGGGCAACAGGCAACATTCCTGCACCTCCTTGTGGACTCAGGCGACGTCTTTAAGATGAAAGACCCGGCCTGGCTGGGGTCTGTCTGCGTCCCTCCAAATGCAAGGGTTGAAACCCCCACCCCCAAGGGGATGGCAGTAGGGGGAGAGGCATCTGGGAGGAGATTGGGTGGTGGGGTTGAGCCCCCTTGGAGGGGGTTAGTACCCCTGGGGAGGAGACCCCGAGACCCCCGTGCCCCGCCCACCACAGAGGACACCTCCCCAGCCCCGGACCAGCCGGCACCCTCATCCCACTCCTGCCTGCAGCGCTGGGGACTTGATGGGGCTCTGTCACTGCCTGAGCGGAGGCAGGTAACACATTGTTTGTACGACGACCCAAGGGCAATAAATGTATTTTCATTTCCCAAATGCTTCCTCTAGTTCTCGTCTGCTACAAGGCAGACGAGAATCTGAAGACGGAGCTCTCCCCACGGCAATAACGCCGGGGGGGGGGGGGGTGTAGAGGGACGGGGAGAGGAGCCCCCGGGGCACCCAGGACTGGCCGGCTTTGAAGAAAGGCACCTTGCCACTCAAGCTCCGGTTTGGGATTCTCATCATTTATGAGCACTGGTTTGTCCACTGTGTGGCCCTGAAACACATTCAGAAGGCCGCTCCCAGATTCCCTGTGCATCGGCGGGGGGGGGGGGGCCCTGGGTGCCTCCCCACTTCTGTTCTCCGTGTCCCTGGCTGCAGGGGGCCCTGGTGACCTGGTGACTGCTCTGTGCGCTAGAGAGCAGCGCCCGGCGACCCAGGACGGTGCCTGAGAGCCGAGTGCTCGGGTCTGCGTTTCGAGTCCCTCTTCGGCCTTCGAGGAGCGGTTACCTGCCCACCGCCTCACCCTGGGCAGCAGGCGGGGCGCGATGACCACGGAGCGGACTCATACTTCCGGCACCTGAATAAGTGTTAGCGCGGGTCTCGGACCAGCCAGCAAAGCCGGGAAGGACTCCTTAGATTGTGTAGCTAGTTTTCAGGAAGGACTAAGGGGGGGGGGGGGGGCTGATCTGCGGTTTTCAGACCAGGGCGACGAACGCAGGGGGCTGCTCACCTCCCCGTGCCTCGCGGTTCCCCCACTCGGCACACCCTCTGCGATGAACACACGTTACTTCGGAAAAGAGAAAAGACAAATGTGAAATTAAATTTCATTTGAACCTGGAAAAGTGGGATGGAAGTTTATGGAAAGGACCAAAGGAAAAGCTAAAAATTCATCGTATTTGGTTTGAACTGAAAGCGCATTTTCTGGCATCTTTCAAGAGTTTACTGGCTTGGGGGGGGGGCGGGGGAGGGGTGTGGTCCGCGCCGTGCTCAGTGGTGGGACTCCGTCCAGCTCGTGCATCAAGGACAGGTCTTCACCTCTGCTGTTTGATGAAGCTGGAACTGGTGAAATAATGGTTGGTGGGATCTGGAGGGGTGTGTTGGGGGGGGAGGAAGGGGCTCAGTGGGTTAAGCTTCTGACTCCCAATATCGCCTTGGGTCACAATCTCACGGTTGCTGAGATCCAGCCCGGTGTCCGGCTCTGCACTGAGTGTGAAGCCAGCTTGGGATTCTCCTCTCTCTTTCTCTCTTTCACTCTCTCTCTGCCCCTTCCCCACTCGTGCACGCACTCTAAAATTTAAAAAAAAATTTTTTTTTAAGAAAATAGACATTGAACCATATGAAATAACCAGCACATGAGCTTTGATGACCTAACATTTCCGGTGGTTCAACTCTTTTTCTGGAGCATGCCTGCTGGTCAAGCGTTTCTTCCTCAGTCACAAATTAAACACGCTCCTGGGGCGCCCTGGTGGCTCAGTCGGTTAAGCCTCCGACTTCGGCTCAGGTCAGATCTCACGTTCGTGGGTTCGAGCCCCGCGTCGGGCTCTGTGCTGACAGCTAGCTCGGAGCCTGGAGCCTGCTTCCGGTTCTGT
>NC_043703.1:2262462-2274999 GCF_006229205.1 Suricata suricatta | reverse complement strand
TTTTTTTTTTTTTTTTAATTTTTTTTGTCAAACCCTTGTGTCGAGGGCTGACTTTCAATAGATCGCAGCGAGGGAGTTGCTCTGCTACGTACGAAACCCGACCCAGAAGCAGGTCGTCTACGAATGGTTTAGCGCCAGGTTCCCCACGAACGTGCGTTGCGTGACGGGCGAGGGGGCGGCCCCCTTTCCGGCCACGCCCCGACTCCCGTCTTTTTTTTTTTTAATGTTTATTTATTTGAGAGAGAGAGCGAGAGAGAGAGAGAGAGAGAGAGAGAGAGAGAGCAGGGGAGGGGCAGAGAGAGGAGAGAGAGAGCAGGGGAGGGGCAGAGAGAGAAGGTGGGAGAGTCCCAAGCAGGCTCCACACACTCAGTGCAGAGCCCGACACGAGGCTCCAACCCACGACCCTGAGGTCATGACTTGAGCTGAATCAAGAGTCAGACGCCCAACTGACTGAGCCCCCCGAGGCGCCCCTCAAACATTATTTAAAGCACGACAAAGCAAAAATAAACAATTCTTTACCTTGCACCAACCAGAAATAAACCAGCATTACTTAGGGCAGTGGAAAGACCTTTCCAGATATTTCCTGCCTCTGCACTCAGGTACGCAGGTTCGCAGGAAGTCTGAGCACGGTGAGGGTGCCGCGGTGTGAGTGAGGCGTGCCCTTCACACGCCCGTCGCGTTGTTTCTGGATCCCCCCCACCCCCCCAGCCTCGCACACGTTACCATGAGTGACCCCGAGCCTGCTTCCTTCCGAGTCTGTGGGACCAGGTCCTTAAGGTAAATTCCCAGAAGGGTGATTGCCTAATCCCGGCCCCGTGCTCCTTGTTCTCTACAAAATTGCAAAACCCATCCACACGTGTTCTTTTTTTTCATCAAATAGCAAGTAAAAATGCAAAATAGAGAGGCCCCTGGGGGCTCAGTCAGTTAAGCGCCAGAATCTGGTTTTGGTTTCAGCTCGGGTCACGATCTCACTGTTTCAGGAGTTCCAACCCGCATCACTCTGTGCTGACACCGCAGAGCTGGCTTGGGATTCTTTCTCCCTCCTTCTCTCTCTGCCCCTCTCCTGCTCACGCTGTCTCTGTCTCTCTCTAAATAAATATTTACACTTAAAAGAGAAAAGAATGCCAAGTAGAAACAGAATCCCCTGGATTCTCACCCCTCCACGTGAGCCCCAGGGCTGGTGCTGAGAACAGTCGGGAGGAATTCTAACGAAGCAAGTGGGGGTTCAAGTCTCTGTTCTCTCAGTCAATATGCAACTGTGGGAAGGCTCTTCCTCTGTTTAGTGCTTCCTGTCCTCATCTGAAAAGGAAGTCCGTGCCTGCTTGACTCCTCTCAGGGTTTTTCGGACACTTAAGTAAAATACATGCGAAATGGAACATTTGCCAAAACGTATCCGTACGCCGATCATGATGGAAATATCCGATATTGTCATAGACCTGAGGTGATTCATACCACGCCTTCCAGATAGGAGACAATTAAGTTGAAAATAAACAATGAAAGGAGAAGTAGAAAACTCAACAAAAAGGCAAGAAAAGCCGACCTTGGTACTGACCCATTGGTGCAGCCGCTGCAACCTCCTTTTTCTCACGAATCGCATTTTCTTTACTCCCTGGCCGCGGGAGCCCAGGGCAGACACGGCTCTGCACCAGAGGGGCGATCACACTCCGGCCCGGCTCACCACCGCCTGGTGCCTGGGTGTCGATTTCCTCAGCGGGAACGGGGTATTTCCCCGCAAAAACAGGTCTGTTAGAGCCCGAACCCCCAGTGCCTCCGTGTGACCTTATTCGCAATGAGGTCATCAGAATGCAATCTGTGAGGTTAAGATGAGGTCATAGTGGGGTGGACCAGTGTGACCAAACAGGGACATGTGACACTCAGACACATGAGAGGAGGATATGACATCGGAAGTGCTGGGGGTGAAGCAGCTGCCGGCCGAGGGCCACCGAGGGCCACCAGCAGCCGCCTGAAGCTGGGAAGAGGCAAGGAAGGTTGTCCCCACAGCCTGCAGAGGGGGCACAGTCTGCGGACACCTTGGTTTCCGACCCTGAACCGTGAGACCCAGATCTCTGCTGTCTGAAGCCGCCGCTTCGTTGCGCTGTTACGGAAGTCTTGGGGAACTTACACACAGCCACCTGAAAACCCCCCGTGGCAGAGGGTGGCGGGCTCCCACGGGACACCTGGAACCCTTGTATTCCACGTGAGACACCAGCTGGCTCTGAGAGGTCGGAGGAGCAGGCGCCCCGGCCAGCACAGCCTCTTGGGAAAGCAGCTGGGCAGCTTTGTTCACACACACACACACACACACACACACACACGCACCCCTGAACATGCAGCCACCACGCCAGGGGGCGCCTGCACTCCCGGCCACTCGCCACGGAGCAATGACACCTGCACGTGGATGTTCACATCAGCTCAGGGCCAACAGCGCAAGAGAGAACCGACGCACTGGCTCCCACCCACCCACGCCACGGAAAACCACTCAGGGATGAAGAGAACCAAACTCTTGATACGGCCCAACAACCCGGATGATCTCCGGGGTGGTAACCTGGGTGAAGGAAGCCAATTCCAAAAGGTTACGTACCGTAGACCTGACCGACACCATGATCTTGGTGTGACACAGAGGGGTGAGGGCAGGTCTAGTCCCCAGGGGCTCGGGGTCGAGTGTGAAGCAGGTGGGTGTGGGTACAAGGGCAATGGCGTCCTTGTGGTGGTGGAAACTTCCTGTATTTGGCCGGATACAGGGCAGGACCCTGGCCTTGACATTGTACAGTCACCTTGTAAGATGTCACCATCGGAAAAAACGGGTAAAGAGTTGACGGGATTTCTCGGTGTTATTTCTTTCAACTACATGTGAATCTACAATCATCTCAAAATAAAAAGCTTTTAAAAAAATCGTGACGAGGAGGAAGGTAACCAGTAGATGTGCGGCCTCAGTGCGAGGCCGGGCGGCGGCAGGGGCCGCAGAGCCCGGGCAGGAGCCGGCACACGGGGCGCTGCTCACCCCGAGGCCCGTCGGGTGTCAGCTCCCACAGAATCGGAGGACTGGGGTTCTCTCCGTCTCTCTGGCCTGCCACTCTCAACGTTGGCTCACGGTCCGGCCACATGTCCGCAGGCTCCCACGCTTCTCCGGCTGTAGGTGTCGGGTCCGGGCCGACCTACCCCCACCCGCGTCCCTCCGAGAGCACAGAACCTGTTCCCGAAGCCTGGCTCACAGCTTCGTGGCCAGGAAACCGTCACTTATAAAACCATCTAGAGGAATGGAGCCGCTGTGCTTCGGTCAGGTCAGCCTGGATTAACCTTCAGACCGGGGACAAGAGCCAACCTCCCCGATTCAAGTGCAGAATCACATCTCCACCAGCCAGAGCGGAGGAGGCGGGCGGTGTGGTAACTCTGCCTCTCCTGCCATGCCTAGCCCTCCCCACGGCCGCCGCCAGGCACCCTGCCTGTGTCCCCGCGCTAGTCCAGGCAGGAACTGGGCTCTTCCCCGGCCCCCAGCCCCCGGCACACTGCAGGTACCCCATGCTTGCGGATAATACACAGTTGTGGACATGAATTATGAAGCATTAGACACATTCATTCTGCTCCTGAAACCTAATCAGAAGTACACCCATTTACAGAATCACGAAGGCTCAGGTTAGAAGCTTAATCAGTGCACAAGCCTGCAACCCACTTTGTTTCTGCAGAGGCTGTAAATCCTTCTTGCTCGGGGAGCTTCTAAATTGGATTTGTTCCTTCCGCTTTTTGAGTGGAACACAACCTGTGTGGTTATCCTCCGTGCTCATCTCTGTGTCTCTGTGACTTAAGCCCACAGGACTGGCTGCTTCCTCACGATTCACGTTCTCTAACTAGGGGAGGGCAAGGAAGCGCTGGTGCTCCAACGTCGAGGGGCCCGTGCGGCCCATCAGGTAAGCCAGCAACCTGCCTCGCCAAACTTTGCTTCATTCTTTTCTCCCCAAGTAAAGCTTTGACTAAATTAACTATTAGTTTGAATATACAAGTACCACATCCCCTAAGCAGAGGCTAGCCTGGCTTCTCTCTGTCTCTCTTTTCTCTTGTCCCTGAATCAGCAGTGAGAGATGATTCTGACCCGTAAAATGGTGATGTTGCACACCAAACGGAGGTCCCACCATAGTCTCCTTGAGATCCTTGGTTGGATCTCCACGCTCCCTGGACTGGACTTAAATGTCTGGATCTCGTTTTCAAAGCCACCCGCTGCTTTGCCCACGCCTGCCTCAGCCTCGGGCCGATCTGTCCAGTTCTGGTTTTGCTGCCTGTCTTTCCCGTACCACAGACTATAAATGTGAGACGTTAGACGTCAGCTCCTAGCAAAGCCTAGAGACAGTGCCCTTCCAAGAAGAAAAGATTTAGCAGAAATAATGGTGCATCAAGGATCCAGAAGGGCGTATGTGTGCTGAGGTCATTGCCAACTTATCTTCAGGAGAAGTTCTGCCTGTGCCAAGTGTGAAGCATCAGACTCCAAGGCGGGGCCACCCGGCAACATCAGTTGGGTCTGGGCTGATCTGCAGGGTTCGCAGAACCCATTGTCCTTGGCGCTCTCAGTGAGGACATTTCCAAACTGTCACCCTGGGGACAGTAGAGGGCGCTGCGGGCAAACACTAAAGTAAACGAGAAAGCGAACCTCCCAGAAGGAAATGTGATCCCAAGTGCTGGGTACAGCTCAGTCCAGCACACGGTCAAACTCTTCTTGCTCAAAGCTAACGGGTCTTTTCTGTTTGTCTGTGTTCTTAGCTGCTATCCCTTAGGGAGGCTGCCAGCCCCTTGCGCGTATTTGAGTGAGTTAACATCTAAAATTCAGGCCGTCTGCCTGGGTGGCTCAGTCGGATGAGGGTCTGACTTTGGCTCAGGTCATGATCTCGCAGTCCGTGAGTTCAAGCCCCGCGTCGGGCTCTGTGCTGACAGCTCTGAACCTGGAGCTGCTTCGGATTCTGTGTCTCCCTCTCTCTCTCTGCCCCTCCCCCTCTCATGCTCTGTCTCTCTCTCTCTCTCAACAATAAATAAACATTAAAAAAGTATTTTAAAACTTCAGCCCCTCACTTGCACCGGCCACATTCTTGTCCTCAACAGTCACATCCGGCTAGTGGCTGCCATGTTGGCCGGCACAGACACGGACATTTCTATCATAAGAACGTTCTCCTGAGCAGCCCTGTTGAGATCTCAGTGCCCGTGTTGGTTACAACTGAATGAATATGTGATCAGAGCCCCTCACCCCCAAACCTGCCACTTTGCCACAAAGGTTATTTTGAGCTGATGGGATTAGGAAAGAGCAGACACGAGGCGCCGGGGTGGCTCAGTGGGTTAAGCGTCTAATTCTTCATCTTGGCTCACTCAAGTCATGATCTCGAAGTTCGTGAGTTCAGGCCCTGCGTCCGGCTCTGTGCTGACAGTGTGGAGCCTGCTTGGGCTACTCTGTCTCCCTCTCACTGTCCCTCCCCTGCTCATTCTCTCTCTCTCTCTCTCTCTCTCTCTCTCTCTCAAAATAAGCAAATAAACTTTAAAAAAGAAAGGAAACAGCAGACTCAAGTCCTGCCATGTCCCCCACCGGAGAGCAGGGCGCGAACCTGCCTTGCAAAGGGGGACCAGGGAGGGGAGAAGGATGGCGATGGTGACAGGAGCCTCTGCGTAAACGACCTCGCTGAACAGCCCTCAGCTTCCGTTAGCTTCCCGTCTGGTTACTTCCCACAGCGTCGGCTCCTGGAGGCCCAAACCCTGTTCCCGTGGTCTGGTCACTTCACAACTGACCGTCTTCGGTGACAGCGGTGGATACGCCCGGGTCCCGGGCTGGACGCTTCTCTGGGCCTCCGAATCCCGCATGCCTCCGCTCCTGGGGAAAAACCAAATTATCAAAACAAGTGACACATGTCTGCCTTTCCTCCCGTTAATCTGTCCTTTGCCAGTTTGATATAGACCCCTGCCCTGAGAGGGCCGAGGGAGGTTTTTTCCTGCCTGACACAGGCCACCAAGACGAACAGAAACACGGACTAGTCGAGCGGAGAGGCTGAGCCTGCAGGTCTTGGGCACAGAGGACATCCATGGCATGAAGTCACCTGGATTCCAATCAGTGACATCACCTGGCCACCCTTCCAGTGGCTTTCTCTCCTTTTGGAGATAAACTTCAGTTTGAGAAAGAGGAAGATATTTTTCAACTAAAAAGTAAGGGAAATATTGGTCTGAATATCATTTAGGATTCTGTTCCGTATAAATTCTTGATTAATTAAAAAAATTTTAAACTAATTAATTTAAGGGAGAGAGAGAGAGCAGGGGAGGGTCAGAAAGAGAGGGAGACACAGAATCAGAAGCAGGATCCAGGCTCTGAGCTAGCTGTCAGCACAGAGCCCGACGCGGGGCTCGAACCCACGAACCAAGAGATCATGACCCGAGCCAAAGTCGGACGCTCGACCAACTGAGCCACCCAGGCGTCCACAGGTTTTTTTTTTAATGTTTTATTTATATTTATATTTGAGAGAGAGAGAGACAGTGCGAGCGAGGGAGGGGCAGAGAGAGGGAGACACAGAATCAGCAGTCTCCAGGCTCTGAGCTGTCTGCACAGAGCCCAATGCCAGGCTTGAACCCACAGACCTGAGCTGAAGTCGGTCCCTTATCCAGAGTGATCCCCCCAGACGCCCCACTTCTTGATTAATTTCGACTCCCAAGTACATTTCTGTTCCTCTTAATGACTTGAAAACAGTCTTTTAAAAGTAACAGATGAAACTGAAGCTGAAATGTAAGCAAGTATATTTAACTAGATCAAATACACATGTTTCTAGAGTTGACACAAACTCACCATTATCTCCTCTCATTTCATTTTTTGGTGATAAAGACTCGGGTCTGAAAAGGTCAGGCAGCTCTCCTACATGCTCAAGGCTATGAAGGACCCGGACAAAAACTTAGACGATTCAGCAGAATTCTGCTCTGTTCAGCCCCACTGCAGCTTAGCCAGACTAACTCCATTTTAACTATGCCCTCCATTTTGTCTAGCATGACTAAGCTTACTGGGAACTTTAACGCCACCTGAAGTTCCAGGAAAAGCCATAAAATACGGTATGTGCGACGACTGCACAAACAGGTTAGGGAAGAAAAAAAACTCTCCCCACCAACACCCCTGGCCAACTAACCAATAAACCAAAGCCACATGGGTCTTACATGGGGGTAGCCAATCATGTATAAGGTCTCCTAAACCGCCGATGGGAATCCCCTAAACCCTTTAAAAGAGGCCTGCATGTCGACTCCAGGGTCCCACTTTGTAAGTGGTTGGCCTCCATGCTGGAAGTTTGACCTGACAACAGACGCTCCTTGCCCTTGGCCTCCGAGGGACTCTGATCAATTTCTCGCCGGTTCAAGGGCCCTAACAGCTATTGCTGAGGATTAGAACTCACATCCAGACTCAACCTAGTCTTTTTTCCTTTGTGTTATGATTATAGAAGATGTTTTTATTTAAAATGTGGGCCTTCTAAGATTTTTCACGGAGGTTAGCACTAGCCAGGTTTTTCCTTTTATACAGGCAGATGTTTTACTTCCGGTCAGCCTCACCTCCTGAACGGAGGGCACTGAGGCGAGTTTCAGGATCTCAGACTCAGGGCATGTGCTTTCCCTGGGTAAATGCAGGGAGGTAGGGTGGGGAAATGGTCCCTTGAGTTTTGTTTTTTTTTTAATTTTTAATGTTTTATTTATTTTTGATACAGAGAGAGACAGAGCATGAGAGGGGGTGAGGGCAGAGAGAGAAGGAGAAACAGAACCGGAAACAGGCTCCAGACTCTGAGCTAGCTGTCAGCACAGAGCCCGACGCAGAGCTCGAACCCACGAGTGTGAGATCTGACCTGATCCAAAGTCGGAGGCTTAACCGACTGAGCCACCCAGGCACCTCTGGTCCCTTGAGTTTTATGTGAGACAAAGTGGTTAAGAATGCCAACACAGTAATCCTGAGATTCCGGTAAAGAATCAGACTGACCTATGGGAAGAGATTATGGTGAAACGGCATTCAGTGTTCACCACCGGCCTCTCCTGGGATCCCCGGGGAGCCTCCCGCTGATGTGGCTGATGTGGCACCAGACGATCTTGAAGAATGTTCCAGGCAGATCAATAGCGGCATCAACATGTCAATTGGTTATTTTATTTGTGTTTTTAAGATGCGGAATCACAGCAATCATTTGAAATGGGCGACTTAATTTTTATGGAAAGAATAGGTCCCTTTGTGCTTCCGCATTTCAAATAAGCCCCCCACCCTCCCCCCCCTGGGGAAACCAAATCTACCAAAGTCTAACTGGCTTTTTCCATAAGTCTCAAAATAAAAATTTGCTGATCCCGGACATAAATTTCATTTTTCCTTCTGGCTATATCCTCTAATCGCATCGCCCTTCCGTGCAAAGCTAAAAATCATAGGCAGGATATCACAAGAGATAGTTCTCAAAGTCAAGGACAGCCTTCCAATCATCAAAGGGCATGGTGAGGAGCTGCCCCCACTGTGGGGATTAAATTAACAGGAATGCTAATTGGAATGCAACGCCCTTGTCAGTGTTATGTTAATTCTGGTCCCCTCCTGCTTCCTAAGAAAACTACAGATTATTTCAGCATTAATGAAGTTTCGGTTTTGTGGATGAACACGACAAAACGTTCTTACAGGTCTTCTGTAATGTTACGCAAGAGGCTACTTGGTAGCAAAAGATCTGAGTTTCAATCATTCTCTCTCCGCTCAATCTCTGAGCCTGGCTGGTGAGGACAGCAGCCTGGAGGCC
This sequence comes from Suricata suricatta, assembly GCF_006229205.1. Lineage (NCBI taxonomy): Eukaryota > Metazoa > Chordata > Mammalia > Carnivora > Herpestidae > Suricata > Suricata suricatta. The sequence goes on along the minus strand of NC_043703.1, from coordinate 2,266,249 downwards.
GAGCCTGGGGAGGACAGTTGAGAGGTGAAGGTGACCCCTCGACATTGCCAGAGAGACGGCCAAAGGTGTCTAGTTCTGAGGTGATGTTTGGAAACGAAGTGGGTGCCCGCATTTCGGACGGTGACCGTTCCTCTCCCTGTGGCTTTGGCTTGGGACGACCGGTCCTAATATGGCGGTGAAGCAGGTCCGCGCCCAGTGGGTTCCACACTCCTACTTCGGCCACCACGCCTCCACGCTGGGCCAGTGACAACCACCACGGCACAGCTCTGCAGCTGAGGCGCGGAGACCCCCTGAGATCGATCTGCACGACTCTTCTCTGCACAGATCTCCTCCCCCACCCCCCACAGGGGAAGGCTCTGGCACCCCGAGTTCTGTGGGAAGGATTTTATCCCCCGGATTAGAGTTGGCTCTGAGGCTGGGATCTCTAGAGGAACCACTGAAATGTCAATATTTAGGGGCGTCTGGGCGGCTCGGTCGGTTAAGCATCAGACTTTGGGTGAGGTCAAGATCTCACGGTTCGTAGGTTTGAGCCACTTGTGCCCTCTGTGCGGACAGCTCGGGGCCTGGAGCCGCTTCCGATTCTGTGTCCCCCTCTCTCTCTGCCCCTCCCCTGCTCATGCTCTGTCTGTCTCTCTCTCAAAAATAAATAAACATTTAAACAAACAAAAAAAAATTTTAAGTGAACTGATGAAATAAATAAAAGTCCATGAGTTCATATTGGGACTAAATAACCTGGTGGTTAAAAAATAAAGAAAATAGGGGCGCCTGGGGGGCTCAGTCGGTTAAGCATCCGGCTTCGGCTCGGGTCATGATCTCACGGTTCGTGGGTTCGAGCCCCGCATCCAGCTCTGTGCTGATGGCTAGCTCAGAGCCTGGAGCCTGCTTTGGATTCTGTGTCTCCCTCCCTCTCTGACCCTCCCCCTCTCATGCTGTCTCTCTGTCTCTCAAAAATAAATAAAAAACATTTAAAATAAATAAATAAATAAAATAAAAAATTCTGAGTAAGATAAGTAAAATAAAAACTCATATTTTTACTGAGTAGAATAAAAATTCAGGAGTTCATACTGATAAAAATCTGGTGGGTACCTACCACCTGAACAAGTGAAGGAAGTTAGAAACGTTCTAACTCATGGATGTGGTGGGGACTACAGGTTTATATACGTTTGTGCAAACTCATGGAATTGTACAGTTAAAATCATGAAGTTTATTGTTACGTAAATCATGCCTCAGGAAAAAGAAAGAACACACCTACCAGTTCTAAGCCCTGAGCGCACAGTACAGAACAAAATAATGTTTTCCATTGCAGCTAACTTTGACAGTCATAGTGATATCGATGAAAATGAATGAGTATGTGAAGTGAAAGGCGGTAAGGGGACTATTAAGGCAGGAAGCAGGAAAGAAGGGGAGTGTAGTTTACGTAGAATGGCCAGAAGCGGCGTGGTCCTGAGGAACCTCTGGCTACACGCATGCGCCATGTCAGCGTCAGGAGAAAGCCCTCCAGCAGAAGAGGTCACCCGTTTGGCACCTGGAGGGGCAAAGAAGCTGGCGTAGCTGGGAGGGACGGAGCAGGGGACAGTGGCGGGGGACGGACTTGCACAGATCACAGAAGGGCCGGAAGGCCTTGGAAGAAAGGAACTTTGGATTTTGCTCCAACACGGGAGGTCATTGGAGGGATCTCTGCAGAGCAGTGACGTGGCCTTCCATCTAAGACAGATCCTTCTGTCGGGTCGCCTCGGTGGCGTCTGACTCTTGATTTTGAGGCTCTCAGGGTCCGTGGTGTTACAGGAGGGCGGGGACGCTGGCCTGTCTCACGGAGTCCAAGAATGAATCCCACGGACAACAGAGAGTGGGCAAAGCGATGGAGTTTATTGAGCTAAAGTTACAAAGCTCTCAAGAGTAAGAGGGGTCCCGACTGGGTTGCCACCAAGGATTTTTGTCTTTGACTTTTTATTGGGACCTTATCGGAAAGTTTGTGAGACTCCAGTCACGGCTCTTAGCCTAGGCAGGTCTGGAACATGCTTAGCCTTTGATTTTTGGTTTTTTTTTCAAAACTGCTTCAGCCTTCCACTTGCAGCAGTAACCTGCCTCCCTGAGGATCTCTCATCTAGCCCCGCCTACTGTTAACCCCTTCCCTACTCAGTGGGGGGGGAGGGTCTGCACTGATACCGACAGGCCCGGGCTTGCTTAGAATTCTTTCTCTTCCTCTTTCTACCCCTCCTCTCTCTCAAAACAAATTAACTTTAAAAAAAAGATCATTCTGTTGCTGTAGGGAAACAGGTGAATTTAGAAGGTGTTATGGGGGAGTTGTGTCCCCCAAGATCTGTTAAGTCCCCACCACCAGCACCTGTCAGTGCAACCCTATTTGGAAGCAGGGTGTTTGCAGATGATCAAATTCGGATAAGGTAATCAGAGGGGGCGTTAGTTCAATATGACCGGTGTCCTTAGACGAAGAGGCAAGTACTGCGACATGAGGACACTGGCAGGAGGCATGTGACATGTCCAGGAGACGACACAGGCAGAGATTGTAGCCATACCGCTGTCAGGCAAGGGATGCCCAGGATCGATGGCGCCGGGTGAAGCCACAGAGGGCAAGGCTCGATTGTGGACTTCTGGCCTTCAGACCATGAAACAGTACACTTCTGTTGTTCTGTGCCCCTCTCCCGGGGTGTGGCAATTTGTCAGGGGGTTCCCCCCGGACACCAACACTAGGTGCCCTTGCCATCATCTCCTAGCCCGACAGCGCTTCAAGCAGAGTGTGCGGGGAGGCAAACTCTGGATCCATTGCCAAGGCATGTGGTGTCTAAACGCGGTGTCTCTCCGGTGAAACGGGGCCCCAAATGTGGGGCTACGACGGAGGTGGAAGCCGGTGGGGCAGGCAGCGAGGGAACTCACCCGAGGCGGAAAAGGGATAAAAGTTTGAATACAGGGCAAATGAGCAGTGGGCAGGGGGAGGCGGTGGTACGGAATCCACTCGAAGGGACAGCAGAGCAGAGGCTGTCCGCAGGGAGGTAGTGGGAGGGGGCTACTTAACAGTGGGACGAGCAGGAGGTCCCGCAACGCACGGAACTCTCCCGGTTTTGGTAACGGCGCCCGGCTGTAAGTAGCCCGTGGGCCAGGTAGGGCCTGTCGCTGTCCCGAGGTGGGTCTCCTGACGGGCCTGTGGGCATCAGCCAGGCCGTGGCTGTGGGCCCTTCCTGCATTCCACCGCTCGAGCCTGTTCACCGCAGAGCGGCCTCCTTAAGGCAGGCCCTCAGGAGGAGGGGGCCGCGGGGGGCGAGCCTGCCCTCCGGGTTTCTGACTCGAGCAGCGGAAACGGCCCAGCTCCCGCTTACGGAGGCGGGGAGCCTGACGGCGGCCGCCGAGCCGGACGGACCAGCTGGGAGTCCAGGGGAGAGGGCGGGCTGCGCAGAGGTGCTCCTCCAGACCCGCCGCCTGCTTTCCAAGAGCAAAGTGCTCGTCCACGAGGCAGCGTTCTGCCCCACTCCCTAGAACCCTCCCGGCCCCAGATAGGAACTACATAAACAACCCACATCCCAAGTCACCAAGGGACACACTGACGCCCCAACCAGCTTTCCAGCGAAACTCCAAGGGGCCCAGAGTCGGGGCCCTGATGGGTTGGGCATTGAGCTTGTCAATCATGGAGGACCAACTATGACTGGCAGAGGCCAGTCTGTGGGCGGGGCGAGGCCGGATTGAGAGCCCGCTTCCGGGACAGCGCGGGGCGGGGCCGCCGTGTTTCCGGCGGCGGCGCGGGGCGGGCCGCGAGCCCGGAAGCCCGCCCATGGCC
>NC_043703.1:2254488-2262362 GCF_006229205.1 Suricata suricatta | reverse complement strand
TGTGTGTTCGTGTAAGATGCGGAATACATTCTAAGCCGTTCAAGAGCTGTGCTGGGTTATCTCATTTCCCAGGACACGGCGGGGAGCGGTGTGTATCCACCGTCGTGTGGAAGAGGCCGAGAAAGTAAGAGAACGAGGCAGGCCGCGGTCCCCCCGCCGTCGGGAGCCGAGATGGCAGTGTTTGCTTTGGCTCCAACAGTCATTAGACACGTATTACCATATACGCACGTATAGCTGGGCTTGGCCCAGAATAACGTCAGGAGTTCTGGCTTTTTGTTTTTCTTCGGGATAGTTCCATATGCCCTTTTGTTTTGTTTTGTTTTGTTTGTAATTGAAGTCGAGTTGGCACAGCATTCCATTGGTTTCAGGTGCCAAATGCTTTGAGACTCAGGGAGGGATCAGTCACACCTGCAGCAGAGTGGCCTCTGATCACAGTTTGTTTAGAGACTTTTTATTGGTGGCCCTGGCTGGTAAATGTGCACCCTGTGATTAGCTAGTGTTTCTCTTGGAGTTTGAAGTTTTATTACTAAGCGGATCAGAGCTTTTACCAAAACACAGGTGGAGTCGTAGAGGCCTGAGCGCTCGTCCGAGCCTTCTGGTTGGGGCGTCTCCGATGCCGTCAGGAGGGCCCTCGAGCAGGTGCCCCAAATTAGTGCAGTCCAGTTAGCATGAGGCCCCGTGGGCACACGGAGGGCTGGTGGAGGGAAGGCCTTCCGGAAATCCGCCCAGGCTCACGAGATCCGTTCAGCTCTCCAGCCTGCCTCAGCCGCTGCCTTAAAACAAACAAAAATCGGGCAGGTTTGACCGGTCCTTCCAGACTCAGAGCTGTTGTGAAGACCAGGTGACTGAATTGGATAAATTTGAAATCACCTGTTGTCCGGGCCTTTTGATCCTGCAGAACTTGAATGTTTCCACTGAAGTATTTCTGCAGCCGAGCCTGAACGGGGCCTGGGGGCACACGGGCTGAAACCGACCGACTGGCACTGTAGGGAACGGAGCCGGCCTTGGCTCGGCCCTGTCTGGACACAAGGTGCTTGGCTCAGGCGGGCGGGCCAGGGGCCGGCGAGCGGCGTGGACGTGCCGGATCACGAGAGAAAACGCTGTGCTTCCCGAGTGGTTTTATCCCCCCTCCCGAATGCTCAGACGTGCAGTTGAGGCAGGTTTGGTTGGATTCTGGTTGGTGTGACTATCTCGTTAAAGAGAAATGATTTGCCTTAAAACAACAGCATTTTGGGGCAGCGGTGTCTTCTGTTCTGGCTCCGTGTCACGAGCCCAGGCACCCTCACCGGCCCGTGTCCCTGGGCTCCAGCCTCCTTGTCTGTCAGAGGACAGACTGCCTTCTAATGAGACGAAACCAAGATGCTTTTAATTCTTCCAACATTTATGGAGTGTCTGCTCGGTGCCCCGGGCGCGGAGGAGGTTGGGGGCAGGAGACCCCTCGCCTGGCTCCGTAGGTGGGGCTGAACGTGCTCTGTGTAGGCTGAGGGCTGGGGGGTGCTCTGAGGGGTGTTTTGTGTGTGGCGGAGTCCTCAGTATAAAGTACGGTCCCCGATAAACCCAGAGCTTTGTAAGGAACCCAGAACACCCCTTCAGTGGCTGGTAAGTTTGGGTTCTGCTTTTACAAGTTCTAGACTTTAAAAAGCAACTGTAGGGGGCATCTGGGTGGCTCAGTCGGTTAAGACTTCAGTTCAGGTCATGATCTAGAGGTTTGTGGGTTCAAGCCCCGCGTCGGGCTCTGTGCTGACAGCTCAGAGCCTGGAGCTGCTTCGGATTCTGTGTCTCCCCCTCTCTCTGCCCCTCCCCTGCTTGTGCTCTGTCTCTCTCTCCTTCAAAAATCATTTAAAAAACCTTAAAAAGCACTTGTGTTTCTTGATGTGGGGAATTTGAAGGAGTGGCCGTTCTTCGATATTCTTGTTTGACCCAGACCTGTTGTTACACTAGACGCGCTGACGTTTGGAACAAACACACAGCACGCGCTCTCCTCATGCGGTGACAGCTCAGTCAGTGATTTGTCACCACACCTGATGTGACGGCTCGGGCCCTCTTCGTGTGGCTCACCAGGCAGTGCCCAGGAGAAGAAGGCGTGCAGCCCGCGGATTTGGGGGTGTGGGCAGGCAGGGCCGGCGGGCTGGGGGATCCCTGAGCAAGCCCACTTGTGCCTGTTCTTGGCCAGACGTTTTCAGCGATTCCGTTTGGAGGTTTAGCTTGTGTTGGTTTGCAAGAAGGTGAAAGCATGCGGTTGACAGTTCAGAATCATCTTATACTTTAAGTACCACTCTGAACCCACTGGGAGATGTGTTCTCTATCTACAATGCCATTATTAGATTGCTTATTTTTTATTTTTTAAGTTTATTTTGAGAGAGAGAAAGAGTGCACACAGGAAGGGCAGAGAGAGAGGGCGAGAGGAAGAGAGAATCCTAAGCAGGCCCTGCCTTATCAGTGCATCGACTCAAACTCACAAACCATGAGATCATGACCTGAGCTGAAATCAAGAGTGGAACACTTAACCTACTGCGCCACCCAGATGCCCCCATTTCTAGATTATTTAATTTGTATCCAATTGAGCGTCAGAATCATGACTGGCAAATTGGGAGTAATGTGAACCTCAGACTTGACTGTGACCCTGGAAGGTAATAAGTGGAAAAGTTTGAGAGAAGAGACTTAAGGAAAGATGGAAACAGACTATGTGGAACTGTGTGTCGGTTGTTAAGTAGGAATGCATTGAAAACATTTTCTGAAAGATTAGCCAGACTTCCAAAATGATACATTTCAGGAACAAATGTGGCCACGTACAGCTGTGTTAGTTTTTCGATGTAATTTCTAAACCCCACTTGCTTATAGAAATAAAATAACGAAACCCCTGGATAAACATCTAGCATTCACGTTAAGTCAGCCTTGGCAGGTGCCTTGTCTCGTGTCCGTCTCTCACGTGTGCCGATAGAAACTTACTCCCCTACATAATTCCGTATTCCTGTTTTCCAGTTTTAGAGAGAGCGTTCTCGTCGCGGAAAGCACACTCGGCGAGGGACATGGAGGGCCCCTTGCAGCTGGTGAGGAGCCTCGTCCCTCCGCTGAGTGCCCAGAAGCACAAAGGCCAGGACGGAAGGATAGGCGTGGTCGGCGGCTGCCAGGAGTGAGTGACTCGGACGCGTTAGCGTCCCCTGGCCCTCTGTCCAGCAGTGGGACCCCGTCACCATCTCTGGCTGTAGTCCGATGTCCTGACACTCGCTATTTTTCAGCGAAGAGCTTCTTGACCGAATAGGAGAAAGCGAGGGGTGCGGAGTGCTCTGTCGGCGGGGGTGCGGCCCGATTTTAGCTGGCGTGGAGGCCGACGCTGTTTTCCCTTGTCTACACTTGTCTGTGTTGGCCAGGCTCCACACTGTGCACAAGTGTTACTCTGTAATCTGGCGTGGGTTTGGTTTGCTTTGTCAAGTTGGAGGTGTTCTTGGGAGTCATTGATGAAGTTAGGTCCTGCCCTTTCCTCGTGGCTTGTTCTCTCTTCTGCTTTTATACTTGGCTGCTGAGTTGTTCGTCGTTTATAAGTGATACCTATTGCCATGAACTTAATTTTTTTTTACATTTATTTATTTTTAAGAGAGAGAGAGAGAGAGCATGTGAGCAGGTGGCGGGAGAGGGGGGACACAGAATCCGAAGCAGCTCCATGCTCCGAGCTGCCAGCACAGAGACCCAGGTGGGACCCGAACCACACACCGTGAGACCATGACCAAGTCAGTCAAGTCAGACGCTTAACCCGCTGAGCCACCCAGGCGCCCCTGTTATACTTTTAAATTTAGCTAGTGGTTGCCTTTTCCACCAGCCACGGGAGAGCGTGAACACTGGGTCTGAGCAGTCCTAGGGAGCCCCTCGCTGCGGACTGGCCCTTTGCACACCGCGGACGCACTGCTGCCCGCTTCCTGCCCAGCCCGGCGGGCTGCGTCACGGCCGGCGCGCCGGGCCTCTCCTGGTGTCGCCGCTGTGCGGGTGCACAGGGGGCGATGCTCCCACTCCGGGGTGCTGTGTCATGCCAGGCCGGCCGGGCTTCTCAGGCAGTGAGATCTCCCGGTGACCCGCGCACGTGGCCACCCTGCCCTCTGGCTTCTACTTTGCCCCTTCAGAGTTCACCTTGATCTGTAAGTAAGAGACTTACTCTTGCTTGGATGTCCGGAGGGTTTTCTCTTTCTGCGGAGTTCTGCAGTTCCCTCGGGACGTGTCTGGGTGTGTGTTACTCGCTGTGGTCTGAGGTCTGAGGGCTCCATGTCCGCAGACTCCGCCCCCTTGGATGGGGGCAGTTTGCCTCTGTTCCTGGCTCCCGTGTCGCACCTGGTTTTCTTCCTGCTGCCGCGTGTGGGTCCCGGATCACCAGCTCCTAGCTGCCTTTCTCCCTTTAGGCTCCCGGTTAGAGGACAGCCCTCCTCCCCCCTCGGGGAGGGGCCTCTGCCAGGCCCTTGGGTCCTTGTCCCCTTGAGAGAGTTGAGCAGGTCGGGGTTTTAGTCCTCAGGTTCCCCGCCCCCATCTCCGGCTTTGTTGGGGCGTCTGCAGGGGAGGAGTTGGTCCTCGGGCTTTCTCTGCAGATGAGTCTGGTGGTGTCGCGAGCTCGGGGTCGTGATCTAATTTAAAATACGCCCGTTAAAGTAGGATCTCTTTATTCCGGTTAGAAAAGGATTATCTATTGGTTCTAAAGATTCGAGCTCTGCAGCAATGTGCGAGGTGAAAGCCTTTAGGACCCCCTGTGATAACAGCACGGACACAGTACTAGCCTTCCAGGCTTCCCGGGCACAAAACTGGGCTGTGCGTGTTGTCACTGGTTTAGGCCAGTCTCGGCCTGTCAGTAGCCAGTATATATACAATCACAGGGTCACAGCAGCAACCCTCAGGAAACTTTGAAAAAATAAGGGGGTGTGACAAGACCTGGGAATGACACAGAGCCTGGGGCCACACGGCGGGGCTGCAGGGAGAGACACGGGCTTGGGGTTCTACTTTTACTGGAGTTGAGGAAGGGGCTTGGGGTTTCGAAGGCTCACTCTTTACTGGTAAATTTATTTATGTTGAGAGACAGCATGAGAGCAGGGGAGGGGCAGAGAGGGAGGGAGAGAGAGAGGATCCCAAGCATGAACGGGGAGGTCATGACCTGAGCCGAAATCTGGAGCTGGACGGGCCCAGCGACTGAGCCACCAGGCGCCCCTTCTTGGTGAATTTAAATATGCGAGTAGGGGTTTAACTCGCAGGAGGAGAAAAGACCAGTGGCAGCCTGGATCTTTCACACCACGAGCCTGCGGGGGGCGCTGGCCTGGCTCTGTCTGCTCCGGGTGGTAATGTGTTTGGGGGGACAGCTGCCCCCGAAGTGGGCGCCTTGCCAGGAGCTCCCACCGCACTTTGCGTTATACACACACCGTCTGGGGTGCGGCCCTCTCCCTTAACGTCCGGCCTGCGCGTCAGTCCTCCCCCGGGGGCTCCTAGACACTGACTGTGGTCGCACCGAGGGGCCCGGCATCCAGCAGCCCCTGAGCAGGGCAAGCGCTGACCTCCGGTCTCTCTCACCTAAGCAGCGTGGCGGTAGGTGTCCGTGTACTTTTTCTGCCTGCGTGATTTCCAGGGGGTCAGTTCCTGGGACGTGTCCTGGGGCAGAGTGCACAGACGTCCCAAGCGGTGTTCCGCATCGCTGGCCGTCCCCGCAGTCACACCCGGGCAGCTACCGGCAAGCATCCCCCCCGCCCCCCCATGCCCTGGGCCGTGGGCAGCTCCTGCTGGGCTCATACACAAGCTGGTCTTCACGGCTGTAGTGAGCGCATTTCCTAGGCGCGCGTCCACGTTGTATGTGGCGGGGGGTGGGGGGGGCCGGGGGGAGCACGTGTGTGGCGTGTCCCGCCTTGTGTTTGTGGCTCGTTGGCGGCCCACTCTTGGGGTGTCACTGGGAGCGTAGACAGTGTAGACACTGGGAGTGTAGAGAGTACTCAGTCTTTTTCTGAGGTTTCCTTCACTGCTTAGAATTGACGTAAATGTTACACTAGTCTGATGACAAGTTTCAAGAATTCTCCTTTCTAGGGGCACTACGGTGGCTCATTCGGTTAAGTGTCCAACTCTTGATTTCGGCTCAGGTCCTGACCTCATGGTTATGGGGTCGAGCCCCGCATCAGGCTCCTTGCTGAGTGTGGAGCCACTTAAGGTCCTCCCTTCCTTCATCTCCCCACCCCTCCCCCTCACTCTAGTGGGTTCTCCCTCTTCCCCCACAAAAAGAATTTTCCTTCCGATGCTTGAAGCAACCTTTAAAATAGTTCCAGGGGCGCCTGGGTGGCCCAGTCAGTTAAGTGTCCGGCTTTGGCTCAGGTCATGATCTCATGGTTTGTGGGTTCAAGCCCCGCATCGGGCTCTGTGCTGACAGCTAGCTCAGAGCCTGGAGTCTGCTTTGGATTCTGTGTCTCCCTCTCTCTCTGACCCTCCCCTGCTCGCGCTGTCTCTGTCTCTCAAAAATAAATTAAAAGCATTTAAAAAAGTAAAATAGTTCCAGGCATTCTGGAACAGGAGGATGGGGTGTGAGTCTCAGCACCTGCTGCCGAGCTCCTGTGCTCCCTCCCCCCGGGGGGGGGGCGGGCTCCTGGCGGACCCAGCGGGGAGCTCCCGTGGCCTCCTCCAGCCTCAGTGTGAGCACCGTGCTGCAGAGAGCGGGGCCTGACCGGCACGAAGGTCTCGTGACAAAGCGACTTGTCTGGTCGTGAGCCGAGTTCCCTGGTGTTCGCTGAACGTTTTCGGAGCCGCTGGTAAAGCGGCTGTGCCGTCTCCTTCCCAGAAGCTTCTGACTGCACGTGTCTTCCTCCCTAGGTACACCGGAGCCCCCTACTTCGCGGCCATCTCCGCTCTCAAAGTGGTACGTCTGTTCGCAGCTTCCCTGTCTAGTGAGGGGCTCGTCTTTGCTTTTTAAAGTTTAATTTTGAGAGAAAGAGAAGGAGATGGGAGAGGGCAGAGAGAGAGAATCCCAAGCAGGCTCCACATTGTCAGCACAGAGCCCGATTCGGGGCTCGATCCCTCAAACTGTGAGATCATGACCTGAGCCGAAACCAAGAGTCAGACTTTAACCGACTGAGCCTTCCAGGCGCCCCGAGAGTCCCCTCGAAATCCATCCTGACCTTGTGCTGGGACAGAACTGGGAATTTTAACTGAAGTTACATGAGGACTGAACCTCACCAGTGCGATCCGGGGGCGCCTCCTCCGTCCTGCCTTAAGCAGTTGGCGTCTTCACACCTTGTCTCACAGCCCCATTGGCACAGTGAGCGTGAAATGTGCTCCCCATGCCCCTCGGGGGTGAGCTGGTCTGGGCTGACCTGCCTCTTGGAGCAAAACTGCTTTCTCTCCAGGCCTCTCCTTAGAGTCCGTCCTGCTGTGAGCTGCCACCAGCGGTGAGAGGCCCTGGGGAGGGGCTCCTGCGGACACCACCTCGGTGTCTGCGGGGCGGGCGGTGCTTCGAGCTAGCCCCTTGTGATCACGTCCTAGGGCGCAGATCTGTCCCACGTGTTCTGCACCCGGGAGGCCGCGCCTGTGATCAAGTCGTACAGCCCGGAGCTGATCGTTCACCCCGTTCTGTGAGTGGGGATGCGCGGGGGGCTGGCGGTCCTCCGGGGGGACGGGCCATTGCAGGCCCCTCCGCCCCGAGGCTGCTGTGCTGGGGTGACGGGAGGCGCTGTCAGGAGAAGGGAGGGGGCGCCTGGGTGGCTCAGTTGGTTAAGCCTCCGACTTCGTCTCAGGTCAGATCTCTCACGTTCGTGGGTTCGAGCCCCGCATCGGGCTCTGTGCTGACAGCCAGCTCAGAGCCTGGAGCCTGCTTCCAGTTCTGTGTCTCCTTCTCTCTCTGCCCCTCCCCCTCTCATGCTCTGTCTCTCTCA
>NC_043703.1:2253010-2254388 GCF_006229205.1 Suricata suricatta | reverse complement strand
CTGCAGCTTCCTTTCTGGGACAGCCTGTGCCCTAGAGCTTTCTGCCGTGGTGAAAACGTTCTCATTGCTGTTCAGAGCCGTGCCTGCTGACCACTGTGACTACTGAAACGTGGCCAGTGGGACTCAGATGCTGAGTTTTTACCTGATTTATGCTTAATAGCCACATGGGGCTGATGTCTGTCCTGTTGGGCAGCACAGCCCTCGAGACAGACAAGCAGGAGAACGGTGTGTCAGAGGGCAGCAAAGATCTCGAGAAGAACCCGAGCAGGACGGAACAGGGACACCGTGTCACATGGGGTGCATGCATGTGGCTTCGGCTCAGTTTTCTATGGGGTGATCGAGCGCAGGGGCCCAGAGAGGGGCATTCCAGTATGACCTGCAGCCCCGGGGCTCAGGGCTGGGGGGTGTCGGGGAGAGTAGGGGTGCTGGGTGGGGCAGGTGACCAGAGAGGCTCAGGGCCAGGCTCAGCAGGTTGTGGGGGTCATCGTGAGGGTTTGACTTTCCCCTAAAGGCAGAGGGGCTGGAGCACCTGAGCGGGGGAGTGGCCGCGCCCAGCGGGTACTTTAAACGGCTTATCTGCTGCTGCATTCGTGGTGAGCTGGGGCCTGGGGTAGAGGCAGGGTTCGCAGGGGTCCCGGGATCAGTAAGTGATGGGGGCAGATGGGAGAAGGGGGCAGATTCTCGGTGCATCTGGAAGTCAGCCCGGGGCCTGCTGACAGGTGGGGTGTGGGGCGGGAGGAAGAGGAGAGTCAGTAGAGGCCGCCCTGGCTCTGGACCAAGCTGGTTGTCAGTTAACAAGGTGGGGGTGGGGGAGCGGGTTGGGTGTGTTCTCAGTTGCCGTCAGACGTCCGGGTGCCATGCTGTTAGGCGTGGGACAAGACGGGGGTGGTCAGGGGGGTGTTCATGTGTGCAGGGGGCTTAAAGCAGGAGGCGGATGAGGCTACCCAGGAGTGTGTGTCAGCAGGGACGGCCCGGCATGCGGACACCTGGGAGCAGGGGGCGGGAGGGAGAAGGGAGGAGGGGGGCTGGGCAGCTGCAGCCGCGTCCCTGCAGTCAGTCCCGTCACAAGAAGACTAGGCACAGCCGCTTGGATGTCACTGTGCAGTTGTTGAGGGCAAAGGTTTCCATGGTGGGTTCTAAGTCAGAGGAGCGAGGCTGAGCGGGAAGAAATGACAGAGCCCCTGGCAGCCGTCAGGTGGTGTGTGAGTGAGGGCCCGGCTGCCCCTGATTGCCGGGGACCAGCAGGGTCGTTCTGGAGGCCGGAGATGTGTTCGAAGCAGCCTGCTGCTTACCTCGCTGCTTGTAGATGTTGAGAACTAGGTTCCGCACGCGGCCGCTCCAGGGAGAACCCGTGTGTGGACGAGGCTGGGGGGGGGGG
>NC_043703.1:2235328-2252910 GCF_006229205.1 Suricata suricatta | reverse complement strand
CGATGACCCTCAGGATGATGGGATTCTTTTGGTTTTTTTACTGTTTTGTTTATTTTTGAGAGAGAGAGAGAACCCGAGTGAGCAGGGGAGGGGCAGAGAGAGAGACATAAAATCTGAAGATAGGCTCCAGGCTGTGAGCTGTCAGCACAGAGCCCGACACGGGGATCGAACCCACGAACTGTGAGATCTGTCCTGAGCCGCAGTCAGATGCCTAACCGACTGAGCCAGCCAGGCGCCCAGAGGATGATGGGACTCTTGACCTTTCGTGACCTACCAGCCAGTCGGGCCCCACAACGGAGCGGGGCTCACTGCAGTCTCTGGCCTCTTTCTCCCCCTCCTCTCGCGCTGCCCGTCCCGATGATCAAGTCGTGGCCACGTTTCTTGCTCACGTGCCGTGGAGACCTGCCTGTGCAGTTGGCGTGGATTCGGCCTCCCTGCAGCTGCCGCTTCCCGGTAGAGCTGTGCGGGCGCGGGCGGTGTGTCCCCCCAGGCTCACGTGTTGGGGTCCTGCCCCCCAGGGCGAGGTGTCAGGAGCGGTGGTCTGCGGCTCTGCCGTTCAGGGCCTTTCCCAGCTGCAGTGTCAGGCTGCACGGCCTTTGCGACCAGCCGTGGTCACGCAGCACTTCGGTTCGTCTGTGAGCGCTGTGGCCCAGGGCTCCACTCCTTTCCTTGCCGTTGGACGTTCCCTTGTGTGGAGGGACCGCGTTGGGTTTATCCCCCGCATCCGTCACTTGATGGACGACCAGGTGGCTCTGGCTCGGGCTGCCACCAGTAGCGCCGCCGCGAGTCTGTGTTGCAGGTTTTGTGATCACTCTGTCCCCCTTGTGAGGAACTCCTGTTTGCTGCCGATTTTTGTTTTTTTCTCTCGCACACACATTTTTAATTCTGATCAAGTCCTGCCTTTTAAGAGCGTGATTGTTTTTGACTCTGATGTTTAGGTCTGCGGTCCATTTTGAGTTAGTTTTATGTCCGGTGTGAGGAAGTGTCGTGGAAAATCCTCGCGGGTTCTTTTCCTGAGGGAGGGAGAGAAAACAGGGCAGGAGAGGGGAGCGCAGAGAGTGAAGACAGCACACGGTTTCCGATCAAGCCTCTAGCTGCTTCATTCTTCCTCTCCTTCCTCTGCCCCCAGAAAACACTCTTATTTCATATATGGTCCCGGGTCGGTTGCCAGGTAACAGAGTCAAATGCATATCAAAAGAAGCGCCCAGACTTGCCTCTGCAGTGCTGGGGAGGGGGAGCTAGTGCTGAGTAATCCAAAATGCGGCTTGATCTTTTGTGCACCTTGGCTTGGCCACTCTACGTCTGGCCCAGCATGACAGACGCCAAAAATCTGGACCAGGAAATGCACACTCCTAGCCTCCAGATGTGGATCCTGTTTACTGGTTCACTCCCTGGAGAGCGAATATCCTTGCCCGAGGCAGCCAGAAACCTCGGCGGCTCCCGACTAGGAAGCAGTCCGCGCACCGTCTGAGGCCTGTGGACTCAGCTCCGGCCGCCCTTGCCTCGAGGGAGCTGTGTGGGCGTCCCTGCGGGAGGCCAGCGGACCGAGGGCTTGTATCCGGGCTCCGGGTTCTGTTAGTCTGCGGGGACAGCTGTCCTCGTGCCGGGGCCTCACAGTCCTGATGAGCGTGGCTGTGGGGCAAGTTTTGAAATTGGAAAGTACCATCTCTCCAGCTTTTTCTTTTTTTAATGTTTGTTTGTTTGTAAGAAAGACCGCGTGAGTGGGGGAGGGGCAGAGAGAGGGAGACACAGAACCTGAAGCAGGCTCCAGGCTCTGAGCGGTCAGCACAGAGCCTGATGCGGGGCTCGAACCCACAAACCGTGAGATCATGACCTGAGCCGAAGTCACCTAACCGACGGAGCCCCCAGGCGCCCCTCTCCAGCTTTGTTCATTTCCGGGCCGCCTGCACTCTCACAGGGGTCTGGGACCTGCGTGGCGGTTGCAGAAGGCCAGGCAGCCGGGACTCTGGCGGGGACGGTGTAGGGGGTTCAGGTCAGCGTCGGGGTGTTGCCGTCGGACGGTAGGAAGTCTTCCAGTTCATGGGCTGGTTTTGGACCAGAACTTTCTGGGCCTAGAACGTAGGCTCCTGACTAGCCGCCTACTATTGACGAAGTCTGTACGTCGTGCTTCTTTAAGGCGAAGCCCCAGACTCCTCCTCCTGGCAGGACGCGTGTGTTCCTCAGGACTGTGCGTGTCTGCGTCACCATTGCCATGTTCATCTAGTTCATGGAGGCTGTTGGTAGCGTTTTCCTGACAGGAGTGACGTCCTGGGCGTCTCCTTCAGGGTGGACGTCTGCAAGGTGTGCTTAGGGCTGTTCCCTCTGCTGGAGCACCGCCCCGGCCGGGACTCTGCTCTGGGGGCGCCGTCCCTCCTCCCGAAGCCCCGTCCCCCCACTGGGGAGTGCTCCTGGTTCACTAGTTTTAAACCCACTGAGCCCCCGGCGCCCCCTGCTGGTGTGTTTGCGCAGCGTCTTTCTACAGGACCCGGAGCTGCTCAGCCTCCTCTGACCTGCGTGGGGGCTCGTCCACTGCTGTCCCTCCGCCCTGTGGGGACACTGCTGTGGGGTGCGCACGGACACGAGCGCGGTCGCGTTATCAGCTCTCTCCCTCGGCGCTGCGGCCGCCTGTCCACTGCGCGGGGACCACTCTCATTTCATCGCTCTCTTAACGTTTTCTTCGAGGGCTCTCGCCCCACAGGATCTCGTAAAATACCGGTTCTTGGCACTAAGCAACCGTATCTATGTTGATTATGGACAGATATTTACTAGAAAACGTTGGAGACTGAGTATAACCTTGTCAGAGAGGGGTGATTCACTGATTATATCACCACTTACTTTCTATTTTTAAAGTTTGCTTATTTTGAGCAAGAGAGAAAGCCCAGGCACAAGTGAGAGCAGGGGAGGGGAGAGAGCACCCAAGCAGGCTCCCTGCTGTCTGCGCAGAGCCCTCCGGGGGCTCCATCCCACCCTGGCATCATGACCTGAGCCGAAGTAGAGTTGGATGCTTAACCGACTGGGCCACCGTGGCTCCCCGTGGTCACTTAATTTAAGCACAGAGTGTTAGACAATCTGCATCAGAACCCATGCTGGCAGGAGAGGGAGACTCTGGTTTGGGGTCCGCCTGAGGGCTGGCCCCGCCCCGCCCCGGGCACCTGCCTCCCGCAGCCTCTTGTGTGCGGAGCTGCCAGGGCCCCTGGCAGAGGGGCCGCGGTCAGGTCAGGGGGTCTGTTCTGTTATTGGTCGGTGACCTGGGGTCCAGTTTGTCCGGAACCGCCTGCTTGTTCTCATCATTCCGCGGAGGCTGCCGGCTTGTCGCTCAGCATGGCTCCCTTCTCTCGCAGGGCATTTTAGAGGCTTCCAGGGCCAGGGACGTCCCCGTCGTCATCGATGCAGTGAGTGTGGCCTCTCCTGCCCCGCCCCCTCTCCCAGCCAGGCGCCCGGTGCCGGTGCCGTGTGGTAAACGCCCGTGCTTGTCCGCAGGACGGGCTGTGGCTCCTCGCTCAGCACCCCGCCCTCGTCCACGGCTACCGCAGGGCCGTGCTCACCCCCAACCACGTGGAGTTCCACAGGCTCTCCGAGGCCGTGGTGAGTTCGCTGACCCCCCCCCCCCCGGGGATAGGGTGTGCCCCCTCCTGAGACGGGTGTGAGTGTGCCCCCGTGCCCGCCCCCACCTCTCCCTGCGGTCGGCCAGTGTGCAGCTGCGTGTCCCCCACGCTAACGGTGCTGTTCAGTCCTGGTGGGTCGGGCATGTCGGGGGTTGGGGGGGAATGCGTAGGGTCTGTGAGGATGAAATAACACAACAGATGAGCACCCCGAAAATGCTAGCGCATTGGCGCTCGGACCCGTGTCACTTCTGTGCACCTTGGACGGTCTGCCGCGGGCAGGCCCCTCCTCTGACAGGCCAGGGCAGCAGCGGCGCTGCGTCCGCTGACGGCCGTGTGCGTGGTGTCCCCACCTCGCAGCTCAGGGGCCCCGTGGATGGCACTGATCGCCGCGAAGCCGTGCGGAGACTCAGCCAGGCCCTGGGGAACGTGACCGTGGTCCAGAAAGGGGAGCAGGACGTGCTCTCTGACGGCCAGCACGGTGGGTAGCCCTGTGCCTGTCAGCCCGCGTGGCCCCTCATGCTCCCACAGAGGGACCTCCTCCCCATGAGCTTGGTTTTACTCTTGTTTTGCAAAGGGGACTGCATGCACAGCGTTCACCCTCCCTGGTGCCGGGTGTGGGTGGGGGGACCCGGTCCCGTCGGCAGGGGCGGCTGGCCACCCCGCGTTTCTGGCTCGCCTCTGATGGGTCCCAGCCCCCACCCCCCATGGCTCTTGGCCGGCCTGGCTTCGCTCTCCTGTGAAACACAGACCTTGTCAGGAGCCTTGTCAGGAGCTGGTGGGGGGCTGCAGCTGACCCAGGGAGGCGCCCCGGGCACAGGCCCGCCCGCTCTGACGCCCATCCCTCCTGCCCCGCAGTGCTCGAGTGCGCCCACGAGGGCAGCGGCCGCAGGTGCGGCGGTCAGGGGGACCTGCTGGCGGGCGCCCTGGGCGTCCTGGTGCACTGGGCGCTGCTCGCCGGGCCCGAGAAGACAAACGGGTAGGTGGCCTCCTCTTCCTCGTCCACCTCGGACGTTTCGGCTGTGGGATAAGTAGCCCCTTGGAACGGCGTGGGGGCCACCCCAGGGCAGGCGGTCCCCGGGCGGCCCCTGCTCCCTGCACGGTCCAAGCCTGCCTTGCTGCTCGGCGCCCGTGGCTCCGGGGCGTCAGGAGTGCACAGAGCTCCCCGCTCAGTCCCGCGCGCAGCCCGGCTCGGGGCCCTGTTCTGGGGGGTGCGAGGTGGCCTGGCTGTGCCCGCTGTCCCGAAAGACTGGAGTGTCCCCGCCGAGGCAGGACTGGGAGCCGCAGGCTGGGCTCATGTAACCGGTCAGAGCCGTGGGCCCAGGCGGGTCCCCCCCTCCGGGGCCCACGTCCTCTCCTCCACACGGGCTGGGTCAGCCCGGGTCTGGAGGACCCCCCACCACCCGTGAAGCCACACGGCCCTGCAGGGTGGTGGCACTGCTGGGGGGCAGAGGCCATCTGGGTGCTGCATGGCGGGCTGGTGACGGGGCCGCGAACCCACGTCCTAGGGTGTCCGGTGGTCCTCACACCCTGGCACCGAGGGCACACTACACCACGCTTTGTGGGGGGAAGCCCGGGTCTCTCCGGGGTGGGTTTGTGTCCAGGCAGGTCGGTGTCCCTGGCCGCAAAGTCGCCTTCTGCCTCAGGCCAGCAGGCTTGGACCTGCCTGGGGGTCGGGGACTGTGGGAGGGAAAGCAGAGTCTGTCTGACACCCACCCCCCCAGGTCCAGCCCCCTGCTCCTGGCCGCCCTGGGTGCATGCGCTCTCACCCGCCAGTGCAGCCGCCAGGCCTTCGAGAAGCACGGCCGCTCCACCACCACCAGTGACATGATCGCGGAGGTCGGGCCTGCCTTCCGCAGACTCTTTGAACCCTGAGCCCAGGCCGCGGGAAGCTGGCGGTGCCATGGATGGGGACGCTGCCTTTGTCACAGGAGCCTCGTCACATGTCCCCGTCCTCAGGGTACAAGAGCAGCGTGATCCACGTGTTGATTTTTGGCTTAAATGTGTAGCTGGAGGTGTTAGGGGACACTGAACAGGATTCCTGAACTTTCCTGGCCGCTGCTCAGCAGGGATGGAGAGAGAGTGAAGAGATGCGCACGGCCCGAGCCGCTGTGGGGACTCGCTCTCCTCCCCGAGTCATGTGTCCCCACACGGGGTCCCATCGGTTTTGTCCAGACACCGGCACAGTGATGAGCTGTGCTTTTTAGCCTCGAGGCCCACTGGGCGAGTGGCCCTCATGGTCTCGCTCATGTTTGCTTTTTAAACAGCAATTCGGTTGGAACCTGGCAGAGAAGCGTTAATTGGTTGAAGGATTTCAGTGTTTGGTTTTCGGAGGACACGACCCTGAGCGTGTGGGTGGGGCCCTGACGTGTCCCATGAGTGTGCGGGGGCCCCTGCTTGGAGCTGGTGTGTGCTCAGGAGCAGGGTCCCGTCCAGAGGGGAGGTCTGGGCA
Source organism: Suricata suricatta (assembly GCF_006229205.1). NCBI lineage: Eukaryota > Metazoa > Chordata > Mammalia > Carnivora > Herpestidae > Suricata > Suricata suricatta. Next base: position 2,246,856 of record NC_043703.1, on the reverse strand, counting down.
GCGGCTCATGGCCCGTGGTTCCTTCAAAAGGTGTTGGCCCTGCTTGGGGTGATGCCGTGTGACCTCGGACCTCACATGGATCCTTTAAAACTTATTTCTTGAAAACTGTCCCCTTGTTTCAGGTGTAACTTTAGAAACGTCACTGTCTTTGGGGGAATTATATCTAAATCCTGGTAACTATTAAAAGGCAAATCTGGTTTATTTCAATGCAGGGTTTGTTTTCCTTTCTCACGTCGTCAGTAGATGCCTTTCAGCTCCCCCAAGGTCAAGTCTGTCATTTCGGGTTCTCACTGGTGTCCACCAATGCAGAAATGCGCCCGGCCTTTCCTTTTGCAGAAAATCAACTGTAGCCGCCACGGGAGCGGCTTTGAGGTATTTCCTCTGGACGAACAAACACCCTCGCTCAAAACCAAGGAGCAAGTGGCTGTTAGAAAAACTAACTGCTTTCTTGAGCTTTTACAAACCCGTATGCACTTGCGGCTCAGGAGCTGCTTCTCCTGAGAGCGAGCTGGCAACTCAGCACGTCTGGGGGGCCGAGTTGGGTCGTCGGGACAGTGCGACCCCCGGGGGTCTGGTATCCTTGTAGGGGCCTACCTGCCGGGGGTCCTGGCACGAGCTGGGCCCCTGTAGGCGAGTCTACTGATGAACGGGTCTCCCTTCCTGTGGGATGGGACACGGGTGCCCGCTGGGGTCAGGGCGAAGTGAATGGGGCCCCGAGCCTCACCAAGCTGTCGGGCACCGTGCCCGGTGCGTGCTCACCTGCGGCCCCCGCTGGCCCAGGAGATGCCCGCTCGCCAGTATGGGAGCACAGGGGGCCTGAGAGCGGGGGAGACCATGCACCCAGTCGTGACAATGGCCGTCACGTCCCGCGCTCATACCTGTCTTGCTCTCGCCCTGGCATTGGACTCTTCCAGAACTGGCCCCTGGCACACAGCCCGAGCCTGTCTGCTCACGGGCCACAGGGCTGGCACGCGGGAACCAGGGTCGAAGAGGTGAAATGCAGTGTGAGGTGGCCACTGGCAGCGTTGTTTTCCACGCCGAGCACCTTACTTGTGTGATGAGAAGCGGGAGGGGCGGACCCGCACTTGTAGGAAAGTGTCCCCATCAGGGCCTCACCCTAGCTCAGCACCGCCCAGGGCCAGTCCATCCTGGGAGACCTGCGTCCTGAGGTCGGGGGTCCCCGTGGTGTGACCCCACGGCACAGGGAACATCAAGGACCGGTGTTGCCAGGTGGTTCTGGGAGAACCACCCGTGTCTGTCGGCGCCGTGAAGAGTCAGGCACACAGATCACTGTGATTTACTGTCGTGTTCACTGAACAGCCGTGACGGGAAACTTTAATGTAAAGCCTTTACCGTGACCGAGGCCCACAGAGCCGAGTGGGGGAGGCCTCAGCTCCCTGGTCCAGGGTCTCCGCTCCTGGGACCCCGCAGCTCCCACGTGGACGTGCCGCTCCTGTCCTGCGGGGGGGTGGGGAGGGGAGGAGGGCCTGCTCCTGTGTCTGTCCTCAGCCATGGGGGCCCCTCCCTGGTACATAGTCCCTGGGTCCCTCAGGTCACTGGGGTGGGGGGCGGGGCTCTCTGCTCACGAGCAGCGTGGACCCCGGGGCATCTGCGTGTACCCGCCTGGGTCACCTGGGGCCGAGCACGGGGACTCACCTTGATGCTGATGCCGTGGGCGGCGAGGTCCTGGCGCACAGCGTCACATGCCTCCAGCAGGGGCTGCCGGGCCTCCCTGGTGGCCGCGCCGCCGGCCAGTGCGAACTGCCGGACCTTGAGCCGGAAGCGGACCAGCTCCTCCACCACGCTGTGCAGTGCTGCCTGGCTGCCGTCCCCGCAAGCGTGCTGCACCCAGGGGAGCCTGGTCAGCACGGCCCGCTGGGGGTGCGCGCCCTCCCGGGGCTGGGCCCCTGGCCTGTATGCCTGGGCCACCCAGGCCAGGGGCCGCGAGTGCACAGACGTGCTGGTGACCAGTCGGGAGGTCTGTGCCATACCAACTAACGAAACCAGATCTGCTCCCTTGAACCAAACGCTCAAAACTGACACGTGGCTTGCACACAGGCCCCCCCAATTTCAGCGGGTCACTTGGATCTGAAGCTGCCAGATGTCCTCTCCCCCCGATGGGACTCTCCTTACGGGGAAGGGTTCCTGGCCACTGTGTTTACATGTGTGGAATGACACGTCCTACAGCTCGGGGGTCAAGCTTCCCGCTCCTCCCCTGTTCCCAGTTACTGTTTCCACAATAAAAGACAAGATTTCTACAGAAACGTGAGCCCGAGCGGGAGTCGGTGTCCGCCGCTGCAGGAGGAAGCGAGGGCCGGGACCCCCAAGGGACAAACGTCCTGTGTGTACCTAACTGCGTTCTTTCAAAGTCAACACTACCCAAGCCCACGCGTGCAGAAGCCACAGTGGTGGCCTGTGGGCTGCTGGTTCCACGTGGGGTCGCCCGCAGCTTCCGGCAGGAGGAGACCAGGTCTAAGCCTCTTCCCCTTGTAAAGAATGTGTTTTAAGCACGTAAATAAGTTCACACTATCCACCAAAACGAACATTTACAAGGGGAAAGCGTGGCTGTTCCTGCACAGTCCTGGTCCTGCGAGTGAGGCCCGAAGAGGGAAGGGGGTACCTGTCTGTCTGCCAGAGAGATGCCGACGGTCTCGAAGAAGTGCTGGACGTAGGACACGATGGCGCCGAACACAGCCGCACTCCTGGGACCGCTGGGCTCCTGGGACAGACCACCCAAGAGCGGTGCTTTACAGGCACAGTCATGTGGCAGAGCCTGGCAGGTCGCTGCCAGCCCCGACCTCAGGGCCCCGTGCAGGGAAGACACTGGCCCAGCCCCGGAGCTGCCCGCCCGCCGCACGACTGGGGGAAGCCACATAACCCTGCGCCTCAGTCTGCCTTTCTGTAACGTGGGGGCCTGTGAGGGTCCCACTGCTGGTGTCCCCAGAGTCGGATGATGAAATCAAACCCCAGTGTGATGCTGTCTGCAGGGGGGGGCTCTAGGAGGTCACTGGCTCACGGGGACAGCGCCTCACTGATGCGGTTGGTGCCAAGGTTCAGAGAAGGTCAGGCTGGGCGGGCACAGTCGGGATCCCAACAAACCCCGACTCCCCTGCGTATTAGCAAACATGATACTGCCAGTCCGTCCGGGAGGGCAGGGCCTGTGCAGGACGAAGCAGCTCCTGCAAGTCAGGGGAGGCCTGGGGGGACCAGCGTGCCCCAGGGAGGTGGCGTCCCTGCTTCCCGCCGAGGGGGCGCCCGCTGTGGCCCGCGACTACCTGGGTGCGCTCCCGCAGCTGGGCATTCCCGCGGTGGATGAGGGCCATGACCGCGTCCACCGCGGCGGGCGTGTCAAAGTCGTCCGCCAGCGCAGCCTTCACCGCCTCCCTGGTGTGGCGGAGCCTTGGGGAGAAACGGGCGTCCTCAGTACGGGGTAGAGTCAGCCTAGGATCACCACATGACCCCAGAATCCAGAGGGAGAAAGCCTGTCAGACCCGGGTTTGAACCCCCTGTGCAGGCGGGCATCTGTGAAGGGTTTAAGAACGCGGTGGTGAGAAGCAGTGTCCTGCCAGGCCCGGCCGCTTTTGGCTTGTGTTATGCACAGGTGGCCTGGGCAGGCTCGGAGGGAAGGACAGCATGAGGTCAGCTGCCCTCTGTGGGAGCCCGCAGGCAGGACACCAGGTCCTCAGAGAGGGTGGCCCCAGGGCCGGGCAGTCCCCGCGGGCCACAGCAGCTCGCGCCCTGCCCCCACCCTGTAAGCTGCGCCTGCCTGTGGGCAGCCAGTCAGGGCCTCTGGGATGCGGTGGCCCCTAGGACCCAGCCCCCCAGGCGCAGAGTGCGTCCTGCTGCCCACACCTGGCTGCATTCTCCACCTCTGTCCCTTTGCTGCCACACCCCTGCCATTGGGCCCCGTCTCCGGGACAGAAGGCCCTCCCCACTCCTGCACACCTGCCACCTCGCACACTGGAGCTCTGTCTGCAAGACAGGCTCCTCGCTGTCCGCTGATCCTGGACCTCACCCCACTCCCTGTGACTCCCCGACTTCCAAGCAGGTGGAGCCCCAGGACCCCTCTGGCCTTGTAAGCAGCATGAGCTGGGGGGCAGAGTCCTCGCCTCTCGCCCCTCTGGTGGGTCTGTGGCCCTGGGTGGTGGCAGTGGCTGCTGTCCAGCCTGGCCCCAAGGGACCAGGGAGGGAGGGAAAGGCCACAGGCAGGGCTCTCTGTCAACCCGGGCTCCCGAGCACCCAACGGCCTCGACCTCCCCTCCACTAGGCCTGGTGGCGAGGAGCGCCCAAGGCAAAGAGGGGCGCCCGCCCCTTGTACCCGCCGTCCAGACGACCGCTGACACCAGGCCCCTGCCCTGCCTGTCCCAGCACTCCTTTAACCAGACAAGCATTTCCAGAGCTTCCTGGATCTTTCCAGCCCCTCGCCATCTCTGATGTCGATCCCTGGTCTTCAGAACACATTTAACCACTTAAAGCAGCAGAACGGGGACCACTGTTTCCATGTGGAGGGCTGGGGTCCCCACCTCCCCTGCTCCCTACTCCGCCTCGTTTGCCCTGTGACCCAGACGCCCTGTGACCCAGACGCCGAGGAGGACAGCGGGGCAGAGGGGCGGGGCACGAGCCGGTGCAGGCGGACTCCGATCAGGTCTGAGCCCAGCCATCAAGGCCACCCCCCTCTGCATGGAGCAGGTGCCCAGGACTCTGTGCGTCACTCACCAGCACACGGGGAGCACCCCTGCACTGCCGCCGAGGGCATCCTCACCCCTCCCCACAAGGACCTCCACCTGCGGAGGTACCCTCTCTGCAGCCACACCCACACCTCGGGGCGGCTGCCGGGGGGCACCTACCTCTCCCGCAGCACGTCCTCCCTGACGGGGCCACACACCAGCTGCCCCTTCACGTAGGCCCGGGCGTCCTCGACGAACGCTGCTGCTGCCTGGAGGAGGCGTCTGGCCTCCAGCACGGAGCCGTCGCTGTAGTCCACGGCTGAGGGGGACACACGGTCACCTCGCGGCAAGAGCCAAGCAAGTGACACAATACCGCCACTGCCCTGCCCCCTGGACCGCGAGGGTCCGCCCCGCCCCGGCCTTGCCGCCTGGGAGACACAGAGAAGCACCCCTAGCACACCTGGCCGAGGGGACCGTGCAGCTCCGGAGGTCCCGGGGCCCCGACCTGCTGCGTGGGGGTCAGCTGGTGGCGGGGACCCCAGGCTGGTGTTAAAGGACAGGCCCTCAGACCAGCTGTTACAGTGAGAGCACGCAGCCCCTGTCTGGACCCAGGCAGAGGAGAGCGGGAGCTGACTGCACCCACGGCCTTCCAGAATCTTCGGCTGAGAGCTGGGCTCGCACTTGGAACCCAGGCCCTCAGGTACGAGGGCGGCCACAATGATGAGGCCCAGCTTCCTCCCCAGCCCGAGTCTGGTGCGCAGGCCCCGGGCTGGTCCCCCCATCGGCCTCACCTGACCGGTAGCCGGTCCGCATGCAGAAGAGCCGGAATTCGTCCGGGGAGGCCGTCCGGAGGAAGTCCTGGCGGAGAAACCCCGGAGGAACGGGGAATGGTAACGTGCGTGACAACCGCGTGAGCCCGCGGCACTTCCGAAGCCTCAGAGGCTTGGATTTGTTCCCGCCTGGAGTGCTCGCACGCTCCCTGCGCATTCCCTCCCGGAGTGTCTGCACGCTCCCCGCCCCTCTCCGCCCCCCGAGTGTCCGCACGCTCTCCGCATGTTCCCGCCCAGAGTGTTCGCACGTTCCCCGCGCGTTCCTGCCTAGAGTGTGTGCACGTTCCCCGCGCGTTCCGGCCCGGAGTGCTCGCACGCTCCCCGCGCATTCCCGCCCAGAGTGCTCTCACGCTCCAGCCCAGAGTGCTCGCACGCTCCCCGCGCGTTCCTGCCCAGAGTGCTCGCACGCTCCCCGCGCGTTCCCGCCCAGAGTGCTCGCACGCTCCCGCCCAGAATGCTCGCACGCTCCCCGCGCGTTCCCGCCCGGAGTGCTCGCATGCTCCCGCCCAGAGTGCTCACACGCTCCCGCCGAGTGCTCGCACGCTCCCCGCGCGTTCCCGCCCAGAGTGTTTGCCCGGTCTGGTGGAGAGTCCGTACGTTTCCTGCGCGTTCCCACCCAGAGTGTTCGCATGCTCCCCGCGCGTTCCAGCCCAGAGTGCTCTCACGCTCCAGCCCAGAGTGCTCGCACGCTCCCCGCCCGGAGTGTCTGCACGCTCCCCTAACATTCTCGCCCGGAGTGTCCGCACGCTCCCCGCACGTTGCCTGTCAGACCGCTGCCTGTCAGACCGCGTCTGTGGGCGAGGCCCCCTGCTCTGCACTGACCCAGCGAGCCCACAACGATGTTGACCTTGGGACCCCCTTCCCACGACAGGGTCCTCAGAGGATGGGCACAGCCAGGTGACGGATCGGGCAGAGCTCCAGGCCCCACGATGGTGGGGGTCCCAGGAGTGGAAGCAGCCGGGACAGCAAAACAAGCCGGGGTCAGGGTCAGGGCCAAGGTCACGGTCAGACCAAGGGCAGAGGCCAGGTCACTCTCCCACAGGCTATCCTCTGAGGCCCCGCAGTGAGGCCAGCACCAAGCTCCAGCTCATGTTCTCAGCATTCCACTGCCCCTGGCTAGTGACAGCATGTGAGCAGGGGAGGGGCAGAGGGGGAGAGAGACAAAGACCCAGAATGTGAAGCAGGCTCAGGCCCTGAGCTGTCAGCACAAGACTGACGTGGGGCTCGAACTCAGGAACTGAGAGATCGTGGCCTGATCCGAAGTCGGCCGCTCACACAGCTGAGCCCGCAGGCGCCCCAAGAACCTGCTGCAGGAGTTGTTAAAACAGCCCCGAGTTCACCAAAGCCCGTCTGTGGTGGTGAGAGGCGCTCGGTCACCTCAGGGAGGGACGCCAGGACAGACGCCAGGACAGACGCCAGGACAGACAGGCCTCAGATGCCAGATGCCTCCTCCACCAGAGGGCACAGGAAGCTGGGGGGCAGGAGAGGCCTGTCTGGCGGAGCAACAAGGGCGGGGAGCACAGGGTCAGAGACCTGGGGTCGCCTACGGCGGCGGTGGCCTTCCAGACAGTGTAGTTACCTTAATAGTGATGTAGTTTTTCAGCGACTTGGACATTTTTTCTTCTTTGCCTTTCACATGCAAATGCCCTGAAACAAAACAGCGATTTGTTCTGAAATTTGTTTGGAAGTGGGAGGAGGGGGAGGGGGAAGGGGAGGAGGAGGGAGCTGGTTCTTTGTGAAACTCCTCCCTCAGGCCAGCCCACCTCACTCATTCCCCAGCAGGCACGTACCTACGCCCATGTGGACAGTGACCCCCCAGGCCTTTGCCTGCGCTCAGGGTCTCCCCAGACCTTCACACACTCAGTCCCCCTCCCAGGGCCCTTGCCCACACTCAGGGGTCCCCTTCCCTGACCTTTGCCCAGGCTTGGGGCCCCCCAGGAAGAGGGAACCCACAGTTGCACCTGTTCGAGGTGGCCAGGCCCGCCCCCTCCCCTCCTGAGGCCCCCTCACCCCAGGGAAGGGCAGACTCTATACCAAGCAATGTGTGCTGGTTTTGGGGGTTCTGAGCTGAGGGTCTCAGCGCATGACTGGTGAGACTCTGCGCTGTGCTCTGTTGGCACAGGACCAAGGGCCCTGGACCCTCTCACCCCTGCAAGTGTGAGACGGGAAGACGCCCAGCCAGGTCAGGAGCCCCTCAGCCTGTGCTTTCACAGGGTTTCCTTCCGGGGGGCTGGGGGGGAGCCTCCGCCTCCTCTGACAGGCCCTCGAGCACAAGGGTGCCCCAAGGCCAGCTCTTCTGAGAACGGGCCAAAGTGTGCCTGCCCACCAAACTCCCCTCAAACATAAGGTCACGTGACCTGTACCCACCAGACTATGAAAAGCATTCGCGGCGCCTGGCTGGCCCAGCTGGGGAGATGCGACTCTTGATCGCAGAGTCGGGAGCTCGGGCCCCTTGTCCAGCATAGGGGTTATAAATAAATAAACCTAAAAATCGACTTATTTTTTAACTAAAATTGTTTTTCCTTCTTATTTGCGTTGGGGTGAGGGCAGAGAGACAGAGAATGAATCCCAAACAGGACCTGCTCTCTCAGCACAGAACCCAACTCGGGTCTTGATCCCACAAACCGTGGGATCCTGACCTGAGCCAAAACCAAGAGTCGGACACTCAACCAACTGAGCCACCCAGGTGCCCCCCCCCATTAAAAAAATTAACATTTAGAAAACGAAACACATCCAACTACTTATCTTTGGTTCATCTACCTCTGAAGAGGAGCTGGTCCTCCTGGGTGTTGGGGGCACAGGTGTCCCTCCGGGACGGAGACGCGCGGAGGCGGAGAGCCTGCGCCTTAGCGGTGTGTGAAAGTCATAACACCACAACAATGACCCTATTCTGTTTCCACGCCAGGAGCGAGCCCCACACACCCGGTAACAGCTCCTGGGGGGCGCGGGGGCACCGTCCCCTTCCGGTCCCCGGGCCACATTTGCTAACGGCTGCAGGAGACAGCTGTAAGTGACCAAGAGCATGACGAGGATGTGTCAGGGGCGTCAGGCCCCCGACAGCTGACCCGGGATGGGACACGGCGCTTCAGTCCTTGGAGGCGCCCTGCCAACGGGCCCCGCGCCACTCACTCTATGTGCCTTCCTCCGAGTCCCCAGGCCCAGGGGAGGGGCTATTTCACGAGGTTCTGAAAGTGAAGGGCGGGCCCCTGAGGGCTACACCGGCTCCAGGGGCACTTCTGAGGCTCCCGAGCAGCGAGCTGCGGGTGGATGCAGGTCATCAGGCTCCTGTCCCTTCCCGGGGGCCCGTCAGGGCGCACGCTGCCAGCAGATAGGGTTCCGTCCCGGAGCCAGAGCCCAGACAGGGCTCACCTGCCCCGCCGCTGCGGCCCCTGCACCCCTTCAAGGCGGCCCGAAGCAGGCCTGGTGCCGCAGAGACGCAGGAGGGAAACGTGGCAGTGGACACAGTCGGGCCAAGCAGCCTCAGCTACGGACACGACACCAGAGTGGGCAAGGCCTGGCCTCGTGGTCGGACGGCAGAGCGCCCTCCCTCCCGGCAACGGAGAGCATTCTGCACTCGCTGCGGCCCTGCCCCACTCGGAGCTCCAGTCCGGCCCCAGGGAGTCCGCGCCCAGCGCTCCAACGCAAACCCGAGAGCGAGCAGTTTCCTCCCTGCTGACTGACCCGAGTCTTTCCACTCGCTCCTGTCTCACCGATTCGCACAGAAGGGACGCAGAGCACAGCAAGGTGAAGTCACGACTTACCGGAATGCAGAAAGTAATTTCCCCACTGCCTGCATCGATGGAAGGCCTCGCACTGGGCGATCTCGTTCTCGTGATGCGGGAAGGCCAGGTCCGCCCCGCCTGAGTGGACGTCCAGCCGGCTCCCAAACACCGAGCTGCGGGACAGGGTGGCGCGGGCACTTAGGGCACACGGTGCTCCCCAGCCCCGCCCAGCGGCGGCCTCCCCGCCTTGGTGCCAGGAGCAACGCATCTCCATGTAAAATCAGTGTGCGTGATAGCTGAACTGAGGCAAAAAAGGGAAACTGGAATTTTGTTTTTACGTCCTAAAGAGGCTTAATTCTCTTTGTTCTGGACACAGTTTTTTAAAAAAAATTTTTTTTAATGCTTATTTTTGAGAGAGAGAGAGAGAGACAGAGCACGAACAGGGGAGGGTCAGAGAGAGAGGGAGACAGAATCTGAAGCAGGCTCCAGGCTCTGAGCTGTCAGCACAGAGCCCGACACAGGGCTTGAACTCACGAACCGTGAGATCATGACCTGAGCAGAAGTCGGACGCTTCACCGACTGAGCCCCCCAGGTATCCCTATAATATGGTTTTTAAAAACATAAAATTATCTCTTCTTCCTTTCAATAGGTAGAGTTCAGTGGTTTTCCAACACTAACAAAAGAGAACTATAAAATCCCGAGAATTCTTGCAGTGGCTTTTGAAAATGTAACTATTTAGTGATGACATACAGATAACAAGGTAACTGAATTCAAAGCAGTGCATTTCAGCTGCGGAGATGTCTGCTTTGATGCTATTCTGTGTGTTTCCGGGAAACCACGTCCCACAAGACGGCACCCTAAAACCAGCCGGCTGCTGGGGGCCACAGAGCGCCTGCAGGCCAGGCTGAGTCACAGGTGCCCCGGTCAGCACGGGGGAGTGCGGCCTCCGGGCGGCTGCGGCCACCTGTCCCCTCCCCACCCCGGAGCTCGGCGGGGCTGCAGGTGCACATGCTGTGGTTAGAAACAGACAGTTCTGAACCACGCTGGCCAGAGACGCCAGGGGTGGCAAACCCGCGCCAGCCCGTTCTGGTCCAGCTGTGGTGACGGGCTTCAGAGAATCGGGGTGTCGGGGAGTGTGAGGCAGGCGGGGCCGGGCTCGGGAGGGGTTTTATGTACAACGAGTGATTCGTTCTCACCCAGATCTGAAACGAAGCTGAGGACCTGAGGGTTTCACAAAGCTAAACGGCTCTGGGGCTCTGCGGCTCACGTTGTGAGTTCGAGGCCCATGTTGGGCGTGGACGTTACTTAAAAAAATAATAAAGCTACATCAGAGTATAAACAGGGCAGGGTCAGAGAGAGAGGGAGACACAGAATCTGAAGCAGCTCCAGGCTCCCAGCTGTCAGCACAGAGCCCGACACGGGGCTTGAACTCACGAGCCGTGAGATCATGACCTGAGCTGAAGTCAGACACTCAACCATCTGAGCCACCCAGGCGCCCCTATGTTTCTAATCTTTAAAACTGCATACTATAATTAACGTCTGCAATGAAGGGAAACACATCGAATGTGTGAAAATCGGGGGTTCCTAACGATACTAAAGAGCCCCTCCCCTCCACAAACAGGAAGTAAATGCGCGAGGCTGTTCACTGTGGGTGTTTCTAAGAACAAAACACCGGGACCCACGTGCACCTGCGGGTCCCAGCTAACTGACCGGTGTGCCCGCGGGGCCAGCACGAGAGGCTGGGGCACGGTGATGGGCGTCAGGACCGGCGGCTCCCGGGACACGGCGCTGAGGGGGGAAGGGGTCACAGGCAGACCCCGCGGGCCGGGCTCCAGGCCCCGCAGTGACGCCAGCACCGCAGGCGGGTCAGTGGACCTTCTGGTTTCCCGGTGGACAGAAATGCTCACGCCGCACCGCCGTCGACTAAGTGTGCGGCAGCGTTCTGTCCACGGCACGCCGCACGCTCTAAGAGAAGACGCCTTAGTGCTGGAAAATGTGAACCACCACCGGAACTCTCGGTGGCTGGCGACCTTTACACTGGTGGAGGGTCCTGTCTGACGGTGGTGGCTGCCGACCCGTCGGGGCCGCGGCTGAGGAAGGCCGGGCGGCCGCAGCGATGTCTTAAAATAAGACAACGAAGTTGGCCACATCGACGGACTCTTCCATCCAAGAATGACCTGTCCTGTAGGCGACGCTGTCTGGTAGCGTTTTACCCACGGACTCCTTTCAGAACTCTCTCAGCCTGTTACAGCTTCCGCCCGAGTCCACGACAGTCACTCCAGGAATGACTGTTGTCACCTCCCCCGTCT
>NC_043703.1:2233867-2235228 GCF_006229205.1 Suricata suricatta | reverse complement strand
CTCCAAGAATGACCAGAATGTGCCCATCGACCTGCTCCACAGACCGCCGATTTGGAAGCAGCCGCACCCACCCTGCACGGCGAGCCGCGGCCGTGCGGGAGCGCCGGCGGCGCCGTCTCCGTCTCCGGGTGCCCCGCCGCTCGCGCACGCAGAACCGCGGGAGGTCCGGGGACCGGCCACACGGGACAAGAGAGGTGTGGGCGGGCCCGGCACAGACCAGGGAGGTGCAGGCATCCTGACTGCCGGCCGCTGACCGGCTGGGGGTCCCTGGTGACCTCGGGAGACCGGTGGCGACAGCGGGTCACGGGCAGATGGTGCGAAGGGAAGCAGACAGGAGTGCCAGGGGCTCAGTCGTCCTGACCGACGTGGGCCCGGTGACGCTCTCACGTTCTGTGAGTTCAGGCCCCACACTGGGCTGCGCGCTGTCAGAGCCTGTGTGGGATTCTCTCTCCCCCTCGCTCTGCCCTCCCCTGCTCGCTCATTCTCACTCTCTCTCCAGAAAAAAAGAAAAAGAGTCGAATCTGGAGGTTCTGCAGCTGGGGTGGTGGCCGATGGTCTGACCAGATCCGCCCTGGGGGGCAGGTTGGTGGTGAAGGCCGGTGAGAGGGCGGTGGTCTCCGGAGGGGCTGGGAAGCCGCCGGTGGGGCCCTCAGCTCTCCGAGCCCCACAGATGCAACTAGAAAACACTCACGTCAGCATAAATAACCCGGAGAACGACCCAAGACTCCCAGGACAGCCGCCACAGCTCGAGGTAGAGACGAGGCCGCCTCCAAGCGGGTGGGCAGGGCTGCGATGCGCGGAGGGGCTGGAAGGGCCCTGGCCGACCAGCCGGGGGGAGCCCGGGGCAGGGAGCGGGGCAGGGGACAGACCCGCTGCCGGGAGCCCGCATGGGGAAGACGGTCCCCGCGGCATTCAGCTTTCAGAGTGAGAGAGGCCGAATCTCAGGAGTTCTTACAACCAGCAGGAATCAAAAGCCCAGAAACTGAAAGACCGGCAGCGAGGCCCGGGGAGAGCAGGAGGGCGCCAGGAAGCGGAGTCTCCGCCCTTGAAGAGACATCACGACTCGGCCTGCGATGTCCTGAGTCCGAAGCGCTGGAAGCCTGGGGCGGGCGGGGGGCCCGCTGTTCGCCCAGCTCAGAGGCGCCGACGCCGGACCGGGTTTGGTCCCCCTCCCTCCGGCCGGTCCCTTCCTCCCGACCCCTGGGACGGTCAGCGCTGCCCGCACCACCCCGTGCCCGCCCTGCTCACCTCGCGATGGTGGAGCACTCGATGTGCCAGCCGGGCCTCCCGCTTCCCCAGGGAGAGGCCCAGAACACCTCCCCGGGCTTAGCGGCCTTCCACAGCGCGAAGTCGCTCGGGTG
>NC_043703.1:2231572-2233767 GCF_006229205.1 Suricata suricatta | reverse complement strand
GCGCTGCCTTTCTCGGTTAACCTCTGTGCACACGCACAGAGCTTGCGTTTTGGGGTTTTTGTTTGTTACTTTATCTTATTTGCTATGTTTAGATTTTGTTTCCAAGAAAAACTGGTCGTTAAGGGTCCTGGGTGACTGAAGTGGAGTTTGCTCCGGAAAAGACAGGCACTGTCTCCCCACTGCCCCCCTGTGACGCGGAGGGAGACAGGCCACCGGAGGGCGGTCTCCCGAGGCCGAGGCTCTCCTCCGGACGCACGTCATCCATTCCTCTGCTTCGCCTTAGTTTTTAATCCCGACAGCGTGAATGTCACGAACTTGAAGTAAACTGACGTGAGCTCAGACTCCATTAATCTGAACTTTCCGACAATTCCGTAATGTCTTGGTTGTAATCTGAAGTTTGAACTCTTCGAAGACACATTCCAGCAGATTGAGAACGTGAACAAAGATGAGGAGAAATGTCTCCTTTGTGCGAGAGAGAGCGCAGCCCCTCGTACGAGGCGTTTCCAGAACATGTTGACGTTCTGACGTGGTGGACAGTGGCCCCACGGTGTCCCTGCTCACCCCCCGCGAAGCCCACGCCCTGGGGGAGAGGATGGGCCAGTGCAGCGCCCAGCCCCCCTGGGGCCTTGCGCCAAGCCGCCCCCCAGGTCCGGACAGAGATCCGATGTCACGGACCTGACGCTGGGCACCGTCCTGAAGCAGCCTGCGGGGGTCCTGCTCCAGCACCTGCTCCCCGCCCCCCCCATCAGTGCGTGCGTGTGCAGGTGTTTGGCTCCGAGGGAAGAGGTGGTCATGGTCTTGGACATTTCTGGGTTAGGACGGGGCTCCTCTGTTGGCCGTGAGCCCGGAGCTGAATGCAGGCCGCTGATAACACTCACTTCCCTCTCGTGGAAGAGAACCATCTCAACGTGTGATGCACATCTGATGCTTGGGGTTTCTGTTCCCGCTCAGGACGTTCGTGATGTGTGCAAACGCATGCTTTTACGAAACAGCGGTGGTGGCGTGAACTCTGAGTTAGAAGGATTTGTCGTCCGTGTCTGAGTCCTAATTACTTGTTGGCTCCCAAGCCTGTGTAGATGCTGACACTTCAGACTCTGAAATGGTGAATCCTAATTACTTTTGTGAAACAGGCAACGTCTACTTCGATCTGCCGTCCAGAGGAGACCGATACGGCAAGCTCGTGGGCACAGTCCCGGGTCCGAACGCAGAGCCAGGTGGGTGCCCCCCGCCCCGGGCTCGGCCTTCGTGATCCTGCCAGACCGCCCCTGCCAGCATGTTTTGTTTTTCTAAAATGATTTTTATTTCGTTTTGAGAGACAGAGACAGAGTGAGCAGAGGAGGGTCAGGGAGAGAGGGAGACATAGAATCGGAAGCAGGATCCAGGCTCAGAGCTGTCAGCACAGAGCCCGCTGCGGGGCTCGAACCCACGAACCGTGAGATCATGACCTGAGCCGAAGCTGGACGCTCAACCGACTGAGCCGCCCAGGCGCCCCTCAGCATGTTTTAAATCAAGTCACTGTTTTCTACGAGAGGAGATTGTGGAGTCCGAGGTCCCTGCGGCGAGTCAGGGCTCCAGGTCCCCCAGCCCTTTCCCGGAGCACACACGCTCACGGTGTCATGCCTCCCCCCCGCCCCCCTTGCCGGAGTATTCCGTCCCGTGTGTGCGTGGCCACCCGTTACCTCCCGGTGGGTAGTTCACCATATGCTCCGCCCCTAGGGGATTTCCCTCTCTCCCGACGCTCTCTTCTGTTCCAGTGACTGTTAGGCCACCACTGTTTTTATGGAGAAGAAATATGTACGCAGAAGTAAATTTAAGATAATTTTAGTGGCACCTGGGTGGCTCAGTTGCTTAAGCGTCTGACTCGATTTCGGCTCAGGTCATCTTCATGGTTTGTGGGATCGAGCCCCACGTTGGGCTCTGTGCGTACAGTGCGGAGCCCGCTTGGGACTCTCTCTCCCCCTCTCTCAGCCCCTTCCTCGCTCTCACTCTCTCTCAAAATAAATAAAACTAACAAAAATAAAAATAATTTAAAAAGGGTGCTATTTAGAAGAACCAGATACAAACAAGCAAAAACCCAAAAGCCACGTGTCCAGCTCACTTCTGTCTTGAGGCCTCCCCCACTCTGTAACCAGCCGTTAAGTTTACGGCCGGTGTCATTCGGCTCCTCAGAAATGCTGTCCCCCTCACTCCGTAGT
>NC_043703.1:2218319-2231472 GCF_006229205.1 Suricata suricatta | reverse complement strand
CACACACACACACACACACACACAGGAAGGGGCCCCCCAAGACAGCTAGCCAGTGGTCACAGAGGTGGAAGGGACAGTCCCGAGCCGTGAGCGGCCAGCAGGAGGCCAGGCTGCAGGGACAAGTGCAGGGGTGAACACGGGGAGGACAGGGTGCCTTGGGGACCGCCCAGCACCCCGGGCGGACCACAACCCGGGTTACGTGGGGCACCCTCTTCCTTGGAGGGGCATGTGGAAGCGTCAGGATGTCCACAGCCCACTGTCACTGTCCCTCCAAACCACCACGCCTGCGCGCAGAGAAGAATGTCAGAGGTGCGCCCGCCTTCCGTCATGGAACACTGTGACCACAGTGAAACCAAGACTGAGCGCCTGTCACCTGGACGCAGCGACTGCTTTCCTCTAGGCGACTTCCCCGGGTGACCGCGGAGAATACTTGTAAAGAGAACGGATTCAACAGTTTCGCAAAGAGTCACAATAATCATACGGAAGCCTCGCATCTCAGGCACGAATCCCCTCAGGAAAGACAGGAGACCGTCCGGCTTGCTCCAGGGACGCCTTCACCGGCGCCCAGTTCCTCCAAGCCCTCCAGCTGTTACCCAGTGATCAGTTTATTTATTTATTTTAACAGTTCTATTTATTATTGAGAGACAGAGCATGAGCGGAGGAGGGGCAGAGAGAGGGAGACACAGAATCCGAAGCAGCTCCAGGCTCTGAGCTGTCAGCACAGAGCCCGACGCGGGGCTCAAACCCACATGAGCTGAGCCGGAGTCGGACACCACTTAACCACTGAGCCCCAGGCGCCCCAACCCAATGATCAAACAGCATGACCCTACCTTGTGCTGTCGAATAAGCATGCCCGTGAGCAATTATTCCTTCGATGAAAGAAATGATCTGAGGAATGTTCTCAGTCACCCTCAAGTACACGGTCGGGGGGAGAACCTGACGGAAGGCACAGAAGTGACCTGCAGGGGCTGAAAGGCGGAGGTCGGCCACACTGGCCTCCACCGCTCGCGGCGCCCCCTTGTGGGGAGCAGAGTCAACGACACGCCTTACCTTCAAGGCTGCCATGTCTTGTTTAAAGTCCTCTTCATAGAGATTGGCCAGAGCCGCTGGCGACACGTTCACCTGCAGAAAGACAGACGGAGCAGGTCAGCAGGCGGAGCCCCGGCGGCCGGCGCACAGACACACTCAGTGTTAGGTCTCTACTCTCTGTAGTCACGAAGGCTTATCACAGACCCCGTGTTCTGGTCAGAGAGAAGAAAGGGATAAACCGTGTGCCGATTTCCGTTATGTAATCCAAAACCCCAACACACACAGAAGCCTCCACTTTTCTAGGGCAAGGGCCCGGGCAAGGGCACGGGCGAGCTAGAGCAATCTGTTCTACGTAATAAGCAGAAACTTGAGTTCTTATTTATCCCTTACCCCTCAGGGGGGCAAAAGAAAACAAGTCAAAAATACATGAAGGAGAAAGGCCGAGACGTATTTTGAGAGTAACGGGGCCCTGAGCCCCAGAGACGGACGCGGAGTTCTGGGCTCGGGGCAGCTGGGGACGGGCACCTGTGGCCCCGGGTTCTCAGAGCAGAAAGGACGCTCGGAGACCAAAAGCGGGACACAGAATGGGACAGCCACGGTCTTCCCTGCCCAGGGCCCTGGACAGGCAGTCATTCTAGACACTTCCACCAACAAACATTTCCTGCATAAGTAAATCTGGTGAACAAAGGGGCGTCTCAGGTGTGTGGCCGTGGGGAAGGCAGTGAACCTCTGGGCCTCAGGCTTTCTCTGCAACACGGAGACGACCCCACCCAACGACCCCCGGGTCAGCCACGGGGATTCTGGGTACGGCTGTGGAGAGGGCGGTGTGCATGGCACTGGAGCCGCCTCCGTGGAGGACACGGACGCCAGCACCCACACACAGCCCTGCACCCCCTCCCGAGATGTGGCGCCCTGTCCTGGAGGCACGGACTGCACACGCAGCCAGGGCCACCCGCACCCGGAGCCACTCCCCAGGGCACCGTCACGCTGTCTTCTGCTGGGACACACATGTCACTTCACACAAATGCAGGTTCATTTCTTAGCTACGAACCTGGACTCAGACGGCTGCTCAAAGGGCTTGCGCACGTGCCCTTGCTGGCTACCGCCCACGGGCCCCAGGAGGGCGCGCCCATGCCAGGGCCAGCCCCCACGGCGCAGGGGACTCGCCTCTGGCCACCGTCGACGCTCTCCGGTGGCTGTGATGGGTCCCTCCCTCCTGTGAGGGGCCGTGGGCCTCTCACGCGTTTAGGAGACATTTCTACGGAACGGTCTATGGCCACCACACCCGTCTCTCCTCTTACTGATTTGTGAGTATTTTTACATGAAAGAAATTAGCCTTTTATCTCTGATATGAATTTCAATTATTTTCAGTCTTTCAACGCTATCGTTATTTTAGGTCATGTAGAAAAAAATTTCGTTTTTATACTTAGCAATCTTTTACATTTATCAATCTTTGCCCACAAATGGCTCCTGGGCTTGGAAACAAATTTAGGAAAGCCTTCCCCAACACGAGGCTATAAAAAAAGCCCCAAATTCCCTCCAGTAATCTGTGGTCCCGCGTCTTTCCTACCAAGTCCCCACCCGCCCCGGCTGTGGCTGCGAGGCACACATCCGGCCGGGTTTACTTCTCGCCCGGACGCTCACCTGTCACCATTTTCTACTGGGTAGTCCCTCTCCTGCCCACTGACGTGAGATGCCAGCTTTGTCATAAAACAAATTTCCATCATTTACTGTGTCCGTGTCCGACTTTCCAGTGTGTCCATCATCTGCACGATGACCTTTAATTTCTACAACCTTGACAGCGACAGAAAGCAGACGGGTGACTGCTCGGGGCAGAGCGGCGCAGGGGGACGGCCAGGGGCACAGGGCACTTCGGGGGTGACGGATGGAGGGAGTGCCCGTCCTGACACGGGACGGGGTCCCAGGTGCACAAGCTGCACCGAGCTGTGCCCCTCGTGCGTACTAGATACAGCTGATGGCAGGTCTGTTGGACCTCCAACTGTGCCGAGAAAGGAAAGAGCCTATGAAAACAAAAATCTTCCTTAGTTTTAAAAATATGTTTTAATATTAGATCAGACCGCCCCTCCTTAATACTCTTCTTTTACAGATTTTTCCTGCTACTTTAGAATCTATGTGAACTTTAGAATCCAGGTTTCTAAATTTTTTTAATGTTTATTTATGTTTGAGAGACAGAGTGGGAGCAGGCAGGGAGCAGAAAGAGAGGGAGGGGGGTGGGGGAGGGAGAGATGAGAGAGGGAGGGAGGAGGGAGAGAGAGAGAGAAAAGAAAACAGAATCCGAAGGAGGCTCCAGGCTCAGAGCGGTCAGCACAGAACCCGATGCGGGGCTTGAACTCACAAACCGTGAGATCATGACCTGAGCCGAAGTCAGACGCTCAATCCACTGAGCCACCCAGGCGCCCTTAGAATCCACGTTTCTAGTTCAGAAAAGGGGGAATTATAACACACACATATGCACACACGCACAGCTGCACACACGTACACATACACGGTCGGCCACACACATGCACCTGCACGCCCCCCCATGCACACTCACGCAGGCGGCCACGAGCACACGCGCGCGCACACACACACACACACACGAATGCACGCGGCTGCACACACTCCCGTAAACCACCAAGCAAGCACCACACTGCAGGCTCCCAACCCGTGTCCCTGGTGGCTTCTCCAGGTCACCTGCACGAGCCCAGAGGACACCATTATGAGACGCTGAGCAGCAGTGAACTGTAAGGGGACTGTCAACCCACCGCCGCCTCTGCAGGGAGGGGCAGAATAATTTCAAACGTAGTTTTTAAATTTAATCTTTAGGCAGCCGCTCATGCCACTGCCGTCGGGACAGCGCTGCCCTCACTCCCCAAACAACAAACCGTAGGACACGGTGCCCAAACGGGGTCTCAGTCCCGAGGTTTCAGGTTACTGTCCGGCTCGCCCTGACCCTCGGGACCCACTTGAAGCAGGCCCCCCCCACCCCCCGCCCAGACTGCGGCCCGGCCTCCTCCCCGCAGAGAAGGACGCGAGGGGCCAGCGCTCTGGGGGCGCAGAGAGAACACCTTTGGCTCAAGTCTCTGACACACTCATTGCGGTTTTTCTTGGAGAATGTGACTCTGCAAACGTGCCACTCCTCCCGGAACCCTCCCCCCAAGAGTCCTGCGGCTCTCACTCCCGACAACTGTAACTCTGAGCCAAAAATTAAAGTCGAGGGAGGATCCAGAGAAGCATATTATTATACCGTAGAGTACTCTACAAGTGCTGGAGCAGGTGGCAGAGGAACATCGCCGTCGCTCGAAACGTGTGCGGCGGGTAAGAAGACAGCGGTTTGCTAGATGCTAACAGACAGACAGATGTTCTCAAAGCCGTGTCTCGGACACGTGCCTTCTCATCCTGCAGGTGTGCTCTGAGGAGCATTCCGGGCCCACGTTAGCACCCTGCCCCCGGACAAGCATGGAAACCTCAGGAGCCCAAAATTAAGCGCTCTCTATATACAGAATCTTTCAGTCAATTCTCCCAAACTATTCACAGTCTAATACGATTCTTTTATAGTTTATTTACTTTGAAACAGAGAGCAAGCGAGCACACACGGGAGGGACAGAGAGAAAGAGAATCTCAAGCAGGCTCTGCACTGTCAGCACGGAGCCCTACGTGGGCTCGACGCCAGGACCCGTGAGACCACGACCTGAGCGGAGCCCGCCGGTGCCCTCAGGTATAACGCGGTCTCTAACCCACGTTACCTCCTCACCGTATTTGTGAAGTCACTTCGTTCTTGCTGCATTTACCCTGCTGCCACCCCTCCTGGGACGTCCGGCCCGTCACCCACCCGGCTAACCACCCCCCACCTTCCCCACGGGGCCCTCCAGAGCCGGGCCGGCCCCGCCCCACACCAGCCAGGCCGCCAGCTCCCTGTCTCCACCTCCCATCTGGCAGGGTCATAGCAGTGCCCGACGCATCAAGTGCAGGGACCCAGCGGGCCGGGTCAGGCTCCCGCCGAGCGTGAGGATGGACGAAACACTCACAGGGCCATGGTCCCCCTTAACCAGCCTCGCTTCCAGACGCCTCCTGCTGCCGTGCTCCAAGCACGCACTCGCTGCGTCAGAGACACGGATCTCTGGCCACAATCTCCACCCAAGCCTCCCTGCTCAGCCCCTCTGGGGCTCGGCCTCGGCTCCCAGCACCTCCCAGGGACAGATCGGCTCTGAGCACATCCGGGGGACAGCACGGCGGCTCCAGAGTACATCCGGGGGACAGATCGGCTCTGAGCACATCCGGGGGACAGCACTGCGGCTCCGAGCATTTCCGGGGGACAGCAAGGCGGCTCCCAGCACCTCCCAGCACAGCTCCTACCCCCGCCTCTCCCCAGGCCTTCCAATTTGCTAGGAGGCTTCTCTCCAGAACCGGAAGTCTGTGCCCCCAGCGACGTGGCTGAGCACATGCTCCAGTCACAGTCCTGGGGAAGCCGCTCCAAGCCCAGGCCCCTCCTCCTGTGGGGTCGGCCAGTCCTGCCTGGGGGCCCCCGGCCCCGCCTCCCTGCTGTCCCCTCACATCTGCCCCTCACCAGCAACTCCCGACACACGGATGGCTCACCGCGTCTGCAGGGCCTTGGCTGGACCAGGGGACACCTGGCCCCGGGGGCAGGGACAGAATGGAAGCCGCCAGAGAGCACCAGCGATGGCCGTCCAGCCTGGGCACTGCCTGCCGCTCTTGGCTCCCAGCCTGCACATCTCCTTTCCGTCACCGAATGAGCGGCGCTTCTCCAGCCGCAGCCGGTGTCCCAAGACTCAACCTGTTCCGACGACGCTGACTCCGGGTCAGCAGGGCCCCGGGCTTTGCCCCCCTCAGATGCTGGCACAGCGGGGACCCCGGCCCCTGGACCGTCCGCCCGGGACTCCAGACTGGGTTGGGACATGAGTCAGGACTCAGGAAAGCACTCACTCACCAGCCCTGGCTCATCGGAGCAGCCACCGGAGGGGGGGGCGCTCCCAGGCTCTCCCAGGCGCTGCCCCCCCCCCCCCCCCCCGTGCATCACCCCGAGCTCTGAGCCCCCTGGCTGGAGGTGCTGACAGACGCTCTGTCACTTGGGAAGGCCCATTGCATCACCCACCACAGGCAGTCAGCTCCATGCCAGGAGGGGGGGATGTGGCTCTCTCCACGGTGGGGTCTCGGGGACACCAGCCGTCCTAGCCCGTCCTGGAGTGTCCTCCCGTGTCCCAGCCTGTCCTGAAGCTGTCCCGTGGCCCAGCCACCCTTGTCTCACTGCACGGACCCCACAGTTCTGGGCGCTCTGTGCCAGCAACTGGGACAAGGTCCAAACACGTTTTTATCCTGCGGTCCCCTATCCTGGCTGAGAGGGGAACCACGGGACACACAGGCATCCCTCTGTAGGCGCCCCCCTTCCCGGGGGACACAAGCTCTGTGCGGCCAGGAACTGTCTCCCTCACCTTCGTGGGCACCTGACCCCCAGTGGCTCGAAGCAGGCTCAGGGACGGTTCTGGAAATGGAAATCGAGTCTACCGTAGGGGAGCACGGCACACTGGCTAAGCCGCCCAAATGGGGCGAACACAGGAACCCGCTGTGCCAAGGGGCCTGAGGAGACACGTTTAAAGCCGGAGCCCATTTCCACCACCAATGATAAACACTAAGTGGCCCAACTCGGGGCACTTGGGGGCTCAGTCGGCTAAGCATCCGACTTCGGCTCTGGTCATGATCTCATGGTCTGTGAGTTCGAGCCCCACATCGGGCTCTGTGCTGGCAGCTCAGAGCCTGGAGCCTACTTTGGATTCTGTGTCTCCTCTCTCTGCCCCTGCCCTGCTCAGGCTCTGTTTCTCTCTCTCTCAAAAATAAATAAAAATGCTTTAAAAACTTTTAAAAAGTTGTTAATTATAAAAAGCAGTAGAGACAAATTTTTGAAAGCCGACTTTTAAAAATTTAACTACAATATTTAACTTCAACCCCTCAGTTAAAACTGTCTCCCCAAGGTGCCTGGGTGGCTCAGTCGGTTAAGCCTCCGACTTTGGCTCAGGTCATGATCTCACATTCGTGGGTTCGAGCCCCACATCGGGCTCTGTGCTGACGGCTCAGAGCCTAGAGCCTGCTTCAGATTCTGGTCTCCCTCTCTCTCTGCCCTTCCCCGCTCATGGTCTTCCTCTCTGTCTCAAAAATAAATAAAAAACATTAAAAAATGTTATAAAAAGAACTGCCCCCCCAAAACTTCCCCTAGATCCTGAGTTAGAAGTGCCCTGCTCTCTTAACACATAACAGGTGAGAAAATGAAGCCTCCCAGGAGCTCAGCTCCGCTAGCCCAAAGGGGCCCTTGACTCCCCTCTTCTGTGCAGGAGGCGGGGAGTCGAGGGGCCGGGACAGAATGAGACTCGTCATCAAAGGCGACCAGAATCAAACAGGCCTCTTTTACGGGGACAGAGACTCCTCCGAGAACCTGTTGGCACATCCTCGCTGGGCCACACGTGGACAGAGAGACGTGAACCACACATGTGAAGCGGCCACAGGCGCTGCCGCACAGGGATCCCCCCACGCGGACCAGGACACCGGCGCCCACCCGCCCACCGGCACCATCTTGGGCGCTCACCTCGCCGGCTCTTCTGATGATCTTATCGTCCACATCCGTGATTCCCATCACCATGATGATGTTGCACCCAAAAACCCTCGTGAGGATCCTTCGAATGATGTCGAATCTAACATATGAGCTGCAAGGAAATACATATTAGGGCGAGGAAAGGAAACAAACGTTTAATGCAGAATCACCACTGCGATCTTTAAGAAGGAGCGCGTCGTGTGTTGACAGCTGCCACGGAGCAGTCGGGTGGGTGACGGGAGGGGCAGCTCACGTGGGTCCTCACGAGAAACCCACAGAGGCACCACCTCAGCGTCAGGCACGTTTGGCATCTTTAACGCTGGAGCTGGTAAGTGCACTTACATCCATCTGATTGTACAGAAACCCACGGCTGCTGCAGTCTCACCAGGCGGTTAAAATATGGGGAGTGTCACCCTCCCGGTCCATGTTCTAGAAAGCCTGCAATGCTTCACCAGGACAAAACAGCAGGAACGAGTCCAGGCAAGCACATGAAGGCTGTAGGTCACTGCCCCAAACCGTGTACACACCATCCTAGAGTATTTGCACACCAGCTCATCCATGGGCTACACCGGGCAACTCAAACTTGTAAAACCGAAAGGGTTCAAGAGCCAAGTAAAATGTCAGGAGTCCGAAGGCGCCTGGAGGGCTCAGTCAGTTCAGTGTCCAACTCTTGGTTTGGGCTCAGGTCATGAGGTCACATTTCGTGACTTTGAGCCCTGAGTCAGGCTTTGTGCTGATAGCACGGACCCTGTTTGGGATTCTCTCTCTCCTGTCTGCCCCTCCCCAGCTCGCTTGCTCTCTCTCTCTCAAAAAATATATAAACATTAAAAAAAAATTTAAATGTCAAGAATCTGGCTTCACACTCTGAAGAACAGTATGGAGGTTCCTCAAAAAAAAATGAAAAACAGAGCTACCCTACGACCCAGCGATGGCACTACTAGGTATTTATCCACGGGAGGCGGTGTGCTGTCTCGAAGGGGCACACACACCCCAATGTTCATAGCAGCGCCATCGACAACAGCCAAAGTACGGAAAGAGCCCAGATGTCCATCGACAGATAAATGGAGAAAGAAGCTGTGTTTATATATACGATGGAGTAGTCCTCGGCGATCAAAACGAATGAGATCTTGCCATTTACAACAACGTGGATGGAACTAGAGGGTGTCATGCTAAGTGAAACAAGCCAGAGAAAGACAAATATCATGACTTCACTCATATTTGGAATTTAAGACGCAAATAGGTGAACATAAGGGAATGAAAGGAAAAATAAGACAAAAACAGGGAGGGGGACAAAACAGGAGTCTGTTAAACACGGGCGCCTGCGGAGCTCGGTCAGCTGAGCGTCCGACTTCAGCTCAGGTCATGATCTCACGGTTCCTGGGTTCAAGCCCCGTGTCGGGCTCTGTGCTGACAACTCATTAAGGCATTAAGGACACTTGTGGGGAAGAGCCCTGGGTGTCACACGTAGGGGAAGAATCTGGATTCCGCCCCCGCAATCATCACATACTAACTAGCTTGGAGGTACATTAGAACAAGAATCTGGCTTCCCATGAAAGTGACCTCAAAGCTGCAGGTCAGCCAACCTCCCGCTCACCTGTCACCCTCATGGCCTGAGTTCCGAATGTCCTTTTCCCTTGAAAAGGAGCCCTGTGATCGCACCCCCGCAGCTTGGCACCCCCCCTCCGCCCCCCAACGCAGCTCCAGTGACAAAGTGATGTCAGAAACTCCTTGCCAAGGTAGTTAATCATCCGATGCCTTGAGCTGCTTATTCATAAACTGGACAAAATCTCCCCGTGATCCTGGGGTCCGTGCAGCCCTGGTTCCTACAGGCATCGCGCTGCCCTTCCTTCGGCTCGGCCGGGAAGGCCCCTATGAGGGGCGAGATTTCAGTTAGAAAGAGGCGCCGACAAAGTGGGAAGGGTCACAGCGCATACCTGGCCCCGAGAGGTTTCAGGGCGCAGAGGCGGCAGGTGCCGCACCCCCCCCCCGCGGCCACTCTGTGCCCACAGTGTCAGCCCCGCCCAGCAGGTCCCCATCCGCAGCTGGGGGACCCCAGCACCACCGGCCAGGGCTGTCAGGGGGGCTGCAGCAGTTCCTGTCGGCACAGCATCAGAAGTGCCAGGCACCCAGCAATAGCAGGTGCTATGCCTGTTAGGTACCTGTCTTTTTTTTTTTTTTTAAAGCAAGCTCTACGCCCAAGGTGGGCTTGAACTCACAACCCTGAGATCAGGAGTTGAACCCTCTACTGACTGAGCCACCAGCCGCCCAGAGTATGTCTCTTCACTAGCAGCCAGTGAGGCTCCCTGGGGAGGACCATGGGGAGACCGGACAGTGTGGGGAGGCGGGAGCCTGGGCTCATCTGGACAGGCGTTCAGACCTGCAGAGACGACCTCGGGGCTTTGAGCTTTACCTTAGGGGCAGTGGAGCCATGCCTGACCATCCCTGCCCCTAAGACCTCACAACTCCTTGCGAATCTTGTGGTTGCGGGGTCTTCTACCACCCCGGGCAGCCTGAAGGACTCCCGGGGAAAGGGACGCTGGGGAGGCCTCTAGGGTGTTATGACGTGTCCCTTTCTAAGAGCTGTGAACACCCATGCAGTCCTACGCTTCACGTTTGTACTCTTTTCTGCATTTGGAAGGGCAAATACACGTCATAACCGAGGCTCGGTTCCCCTGGTGGGAAGGAAAGAGGCGCCTCCACTGCCCCTTTCTTGCAGAGACTCCTCAGTCCTCCTAAAATGGGTGTAAGGAACACCCCGGGGGCTCTGCTGGTTGAGCGTCTAACTCTTCACTTCAGCTCATGACCCCAGGGGCGTGGGATCGAGCCCCGCATCAGGCCCTGTGCTGAGCGTGGAGCCTGCTTAGGATTCTGCCTCTTCCTCTGCCCACCCCCAGGCACGCATGTGCACTCTAAAATTTAAAAAAAATTATTTTTTAATTTTTAAGAAATGTTTTACGTAGATGGTTTTAATGGCTAAGGAAGCCTC
Source organism: Suricata suricatta (assembly GCF_006229205.1). Classification (NCBI taxonomy): domain Eukaryota; kingdom Metazoa; phylum Chordata; class Mammalia; order Carnivora; family Herpestidae; genus Suricata; species Suricata suricatta. The sequence continues at coordinate 2,220,856 of NC_043703.1, read as the reverse complement.
AAGTTCAACTCAGAAAAGTCTCAAGGACCCAACAGCCACCTTTTTTAAGTTTCAGATTTTATGTTTTTATTTATTTTTGAGAGACAGAGACAGCACGAGCAGGGGAGGGTCAGAGAGAGAGGGAGACACAGACTCCGAAGCAGGCTCCAGGCTCTGAGCTAGCTGTCAATACAGAGCCCAACGCGGGGCTCGAACCTGCCAACTGTGAGATCATGATCTGAGCCAAAGTTGAACACTTAGCTGACTGAGCCCCCCAGGCGCCCCAAGTTTCAGATTTTTTGTTAATGTTTACTTATTTTTGTGAGAGAGGGTGCGCGTGAGCGGGGGAGGGGCAGAGAGAGAGGGCTAGAAGGGCTGAAACGGGCTCCATGCTGACGGCAGTGAGCCTGATGCGAGGCTCAATCTCACAAACCGCAAGATCCTGACCCGAGCCAAAGCTGGACGCTCAACTGACTGGACCACCCAGGCGCTGAGTTCCAGATATTTATTAATCAGCGTAAACCCCAACGCAACACACTAACATGAGCTCAGGGGTTCAGAGGGGAGATGTTTCCTGGACACGCGGAAAACTGTGGACGGCTTCTGGAAGAACCTCATTCTAAGCAGCTTCCGAGCGAAACATTTCCTTTCTCCAGTTTGCTGTCATCTACGTTCCCTAAACAGAACTTGGATTAATCGCTGGGACCCTGTTTGTTTGCTAACATCCATCAGAGCTAAGAGCCACCTTTTCGAAATGAAGTCACCAAGGAAGGTTTGCGCCACCTCCTGACGGGGGGGGGGGGATGGGACCGCACATCGCAAACCCCACCTGATCGCACACGTTTTGCCCAGCTGGCTCTAGATAAGCATTCTGTCTTTGCAATCCTGTTATCAGGCTGCCTGTGACCGTGCCCCGTTCTGATTTAAAGCTACTCAAAAACAGGGGCGCCTGGGGGCGGGCTCAGTAAGCTGGGCTTCCGACTTCGGCTCAGGTCATGATCTCGCGGTTCATGGGTTCGAGCCCCGCGTCCGGCGCTGCGCTGACCGCTCAGAGCCTGGAGCCCGTTTCAGATTCTGTGTCTCCCTCTCTCTCTGCTCCTTCCTCACTCATGCTCTGTCTCCCTCTATCTCACAAGTAAATAAAACATTTAAAAATTAAAAAAAAAAAAACTTGTTTGCTTTCTCTTCTGCCTTTGTGGAAAGGTTTTTCCAGGTTGGGAGGCATTATTTTTAATACTCCCCCAACATATTTTATACTTCAATAAAGAGGCCAAAATATGCTTTTTTAATAATTAGTGGTAACTTAGCCCACAGTGAAGGGGAAAAAGGGTTCCCACACGACTGATTTTAACACCAAAAAATTGCTCCAAACTTCCTTGGGTGAGACATGATTTTGTACAAAGTGTAATGAGGAAAAGGAGCTTTTCACTTTGAGTCTAGGTCTGAAACACAAGTGTAAAACATGAACGAAAGAACATGCAAAATATTAGGAAAAGTGCAATTTTGATAAAGGCGGGCGAAGTGTAGCAGATGGTTAGCAGGTTGAAAAGCAAGTGCGTGGATGGAGATCAGACACTCGGGGCTCCAGGCTCCCTGAGTGGGTGACCTCGGAGAGGACCCTCCCGCTCCCGTGAAGCCCCCCCCCATGTCACACTTCAGGCAGCAGCACTGTATGACATGATGTCAAAAAATTGTGCAGACTGAAAAACATGGAGTGGCGTGCCCAAAGTCGGAAAGAAAATAAATAGTGGGGGCCAGAAACAGCTCCTCACCAGCTGACTCCTAACCCCTGGAACAGCCTCATCTCATTAAACATCCAATTCCAAAACAGGTCATTTATCACTGCTCCTCACTGCCCCCTCCGGTTCCCCACCTGCCAAATGGGTGTAAGCGCTCAGAGCCACTACAAGAACCAAATGAGAGGCTGCTAACAGGTGTGCCTCCCACAGCACCCGGAATATACGCAGGATTCTTAAGTTGCCACTTGAGAAGTGGAAAAACCTGCAAAAAGCTCTTTCTTTCCAAAACAAATGGTCCCTTGGAGTGTGAAAAATCAGACTGGGGACACTCACCAAGCATGGCCAAGGTGTGCATGATCGTAGACAGTTGGTCCACAGCTATACCTAGGAACACAGTTACAATCCATCGCGTGAATCACATTTGCAAGAAAGGACGCCACACGCCCTGGGCTAGCACGGAGCCACGTCTGGGGGATTCCCAGCTCAACCCTGTCAAGTACCCGTGACTACAGCAGTGCCTCCAATTGTGCGGCCACGCACTTGTCGCGTACTAAACGCTTTCCACCTGAGAACCTTCCGGGGCACAGCTCCCGTCCCTGAAAACGCTTGGTCCACAGTCCTTCCCGCCCCTGGTCCCCAGCACCCGGGTCCCCAAGTCCCGGGCGGCTACCAGGAGACGGCGTCCGCGCTGCCCACGATCAAGGGGTCCTTCCTCCGGGTGAGGCTGTTGTACACCTTGACGCCCGTGTCGTGGCCCGTCGGCTGCAGCCAGCCCTGCCCGCGCGCTCCCGACGCTGCCCGCCCCGGCCAGGGCCCGGC
>NC_043703.1:2212265-2218219 GCF_006229205.1 Suricata suricatta | reverse complement strand
CCGGCACCCCCGCAGCATGGCCTGGCCCGCACGCTGCTCGGAGCTAGAGGCCGGGCGGCCGCCGGGGAGACTCGCCACGCCCACTCCGGGAGGGGCTCGCAGCGGGCCCGCCCACCCGGAAGAGGGCCTCCAGATCCCGCCCACCCCGGAAAAGGCTTTCCGTGACCTATCCAACCCAGAACGGCGGACACCCAGGCCCCGCCCAACCCGGAAGTGTATCTGGCCACGCCACGCCCGTCCCGGAAGGGGACGCGACCATGCCCGCCCATTCCGGAAGATGACCTGCCTCCGCCCTGTACACTCCCGGGGAAGCGGTCGGGAACGGCTGCAGCGCCTCCCACAGGAAGTGGGGGGAAGAGGCTCTCCTTCGCGTCCTTGGACCCCGTCGTGCGGGGAGTGTGTGCTGAAGCTATTGAGTTAGGGCCGGTACCCACCTCCTGCCCCTGCGCCGGAGGCCGCTGCCAGCCGGAGTTCACCATGAGGGCATCCGCCTCGGCTCCTTGCGGGTTCAGGAAGCACATCTCACCCCAACGCACGCACTACGCAAGTCTGCAACCCAACGCAGCACAGAGCACATCTGCACCCGCACACAGCACGGTTGTGCCCCAGCGCATACACAGCACGTTCGCATCCCGATGTGGTCAAGGCGCGTCTGCAGCCCAACACCGCTCCACCCCAACACAGCACGTTTGCGCCCTAACATAGCACATTTGCACCCCAACAAGCACTGTGTCTCTGAATATAAGACCAAAGCTTGCTGTCTCCACCTAACAGCACAAGGCACACTTGCACCAAGACAGCATTCTGTCTCCGGATGCAAGGTCGAAGCTTGGAAACCACCCCGTTCATCAAGTATGAGTAGTGGGAATTGTCTACTTGGGATTCATTAAGGTTAAACATTCTGTATCATCTCTCGAGAACAAACACAATCTGAATTGCGGTTTCAGTGGGACTTTTAAAAGGCGGATTCGCTTGAAGTTACTTTCATATTATCTTAAGTGCGCCTACTTCGATATCTTGCAAAACAATGTCTCAAAAAAGAAAAAGAAATCCCCTTTGTTTTTACATTCCTCAAAACCGCACAGAGGTCCCGCAGTTGTTTTTTGGTTTGTTTGGTTGTTTTTTGTTTGTTTTGATCGTTCAGTTGAAAGGTAAATGCTTAAGCAGAGACAAAATGGTATGTTCCTTCATTTTTTTTTTCTTTCAAGATCCCTGGAGTCCCAATTCTGCAATTCTGCTTCAAGTTAAATTGTAGTCTAATGTAAACTCTGTCGCAATGCATAATGCGGAAGTGTTAGACCATGAAGTCGAGAATTAGGAGACTTCTCCCTCAGGGCTAAGCACAGGCTCCCCGACTAAGTTCCACGGGCGCAGCCTCCCTCCCTGTCTGCCTCCCTATCTCGGATTTCCAGAACGATGCGTATATTTTTCTCTAGAGTACTTGACATTGTAAATTCTTTTGAACTCTCTCACCATAAGCAAACTAAGTTCAGAAAAGGGCTGCTGAATTACTCTGTGATGAAATCCACCTGTTGTGTATGTGGGAGGAAATTCGGGCAGTAAAACATCTGATAGAGAAAACTCTGGTCCAGATATTAAATGTGCTGGTAAAATAAGAAAATGAACAAAAGGCCATCTGTAACAACACACAGAATTCAAGGCACAGGCTAGAAGATTTGAAAACAGATTTAGTAACACTGACGACCAAATCCTGCACATGAATCTGGGTAGCTTGCGTGGTTGAATTGGCCACAGAAAATTCATGACTTTTAAATTAACAATGGGATCTTCTGTCTTCAGAAAACCGGTCATGTAATATGTTCAGCTCTAATTGGCAGCAATTCTTTTTCTGAAGTCTTTTGGAAATCATAACTATGATAAATATAACCATCTACTTAATGATAGAGTAATCAAAATATGATGAATTATGAATAATTAAAAATATGACTCCTTTTGCAGGTTGAATATTCAGGTAAAGTAAAAATGCCTGGGAAGATTTATTAGCAAATATATTCCCCAAAAAGGGAATCCTGTTTTGTTTTTTCATTTATTTTTTATTTTAATATAATTTATTGTCAAACTGGTTTTTTTTAATGTTTTTTAATTTATTTTTGAGAGACAGAGAGAGCAGGGGAGGGTTAGAGAGAGAGGGAGATACAGAATTTTAAAACAGGCTCCAGGCTCTGAGCTGTCAGCACAGAGCCCGACACAGGGCTCGAACCCACAAACCGTGAGATCATGACGTGAGCCGAAACCAGACACTTAACTGACTGAGCCACCCAGGCGCCCCAGTTTATTGTCAAATTGGTTTCTGTACAACACCCAGTGCTCACCCCAACAAGTGCCCTCCTCAATGCCCATCACCCACTTTCCCCTCTCCCTCACCCCCCATTAACCCTGTTTGTTTGTTCTCAGTATTTAAGAGTCTCTTATGGTTTGCTTCCCTCCCTCTCTGTAATGTTTCTTTTTCTTTCTTTTTTTCTTTTCTTCCCCACCCCCTCCCCCCCACTTGGAGAATTCAGTTAATTTGAAGGTACTCCTCCCTAGTCTGGGTCAGAACAAAGAAGTATATTAGAAAATGATTTCAGGCAGGCCTGCGTGGCTCAGCTGGTTAAGCATCCTACCCTTGATTTTGGCTCAGGTCATGATCTCATGATTCATGGGTTTGGGCTTTGAACTGACTGTGTGGAGGCTGCTCTCTCTCCCTCTCTCTCTCTGCCCTTCTGCTTGCTCATTTTCTCTCTCTCTCTCTCTCTCTCTCTCTCTCTCTCTCTCAAAAAAGAATATTTTCAAAGTATCTTGAATGCCAATTCCTAGTCCTTAATGACAACAACCAAAAATGTAGTTCCCAGTAATACCTTTGCTTTCACCGCCAAGTCTTGCAAATCCAAAGTAGGGTAGAGAAGGCAGCATAGTGTTTAAGATATTTCAAGTTTGAAAGAAGTGTGTTAGTGTTTATATTGTAAGCACCTCAAAACAAAACAACAAAATTGTATGTTCACTTATTTTTTTTCTCCCACGTGTCTGAGCATCACGTTACACTAGAAATGTAATTCAGAAAAAAAAATTAATATCCATCTTTGCAACACGTTCCAAAGAGAAGAACTAAAACAACAGGGTTCTTCTATGTATCTTCAAAATTACTTTTCCTTAGACGTGTATTTAAAATGCATGATCATAGTTACATTTTAGCTATTGGTCTTCTAACCTTGTTCAGAAAACTGTTAAGTCATTGTTATGTTTTCTAAAAAGCCTTTATAAAGCCAATAAGACATTTTCTGACTTTGTAGCCCATAGTGTAAACTGTAGAGGATGTAACCTCCTTAGTCACTGCATGCCCAGGGCCTGAGCAGGAGCTAGCACCTGGTTGGCACTCAAGAAATATTTCTTGTTGAGTGATTAAGATAACCTTTTGTTTCTGTGTCTGTGAAGACCATGAAAGCATGGAAGGAATCATTAGTCAGATAATATCGTGATTTTTTAAAAAAGATAATCTAGTTCAGGGGCGCCTGGATGGCTCAGTCCAACTCTGGCTCTAGTCTCACCGTTCTTGAGTTTGAGCCCCGCGTCGGGCTCTGTGCTGACCACTCAGAGCCTGGAACCTGCTTTGGATTCTGGGTCTCCCTCTCTTTCTGCCCTCCCTTCTCCCTCTCAAAAATAAAGAAACATTAAAAAAAATTTTTTTTAAAGATAACCTCGTTCAAACTGACTTATTATTGGAAGGAGTAAATTATTTCTAACCTTTATTCTTAAATTCAGACAAACACAACTCAATCTGGAGCCAATAAATGCAGTGATTTACTATAGTACTTTCAAATTATCTATATGGTCTTGGAGAAAAATAATTTTTAGTAATTCTTTTTCTTACTCAACTTTGTATTGTATGTGTATTCCACATACCGTTTGTTACATCATGTTCATAGTATTCAAGTCCTTTCCTGCAGACTAGTGGCCAATACATTTTGTTGTATAAAATGAAACTTCATCATTTGCTTTAAACTGAGCCAAGACGGAAAGGAGTGTGAATCCGTAAGAAAAGGAACCATTTTCCGAAATATCAAAGCGAACATTCTTTTGGTGTGGGGGAGAGATGAAGTGGATTAAGAGTGAGAATCCAATCTATTTACTTCAAAGTGTTACATTAATCGTCGTTTATCGCCGCAACAACGTTGGGAAAGAACCATATATTTCAAAGACAAAACAGCTCAATTTCGTCTCGTTTTCTCTACTGGCATCCCTCTCACAGAATGCCCTGTGATCGCTGGAATGAGCACCACCGGATAACAACCTGTTTTATAAAAGTGGGTTGACCTGAAATATTATTGGCTTACACACAATAATTTTATTTTTCTTTATTTTTTATTTAAAGATTTTATTTTTAAGTAATTTCTACACCCAACGTGGGGCTGGAACTCACAGCCGGGAGGTAAAGAGTCGCAGGCTCCACAGGCTGAGCCGGACAGGCGCCCCTAACATAGAGTAATTTAAAAATCGTCAATGACCTGGATCTTGACAACACGCCTCGCAGAGCACTCCGAGTCCGACAGCAGCTGAGCGTCCCGGCTCGGAGTCTGCAGAGGAGTATCCCGTGGGCCTCAGGGCACCTGCTTCGCCCCCACGGCCCGGGGGCAGGCGGCGCGGAGCCAGCGACACGGTCAGAGGCCACGGCAGGACACCCCGCCCACCTGGGGGAAGGAAACCTGGGAGCTGCCCAGCACGGCGGCAGCCGAAGCCCGCCCCGTGGGCACCAGCGGTGGCCGTAAGGCCAGAGCCCCGAGGACAAAGGCGGAGCGCGGCCACGCCCACGAGGCGGGGCCTTTGCCGGAAGCGGCGAGTTCGCGCGCTGGCCCGTCGCCTAGGCAACGGGATCGTCTGCGCCGGGCTTTTCAGAAAACCCAAATCCAGGAGCTTAGGGTGGGGAGAGAGGCTGTGGGGGGGGAGGGGGAGGCCGCGATGGCAAGGGGAGCGGGTCCAGGACGCCTGCGCCGCCCCGGTTTGAGTGGCCTTTCGAGTGAGAGCGGATCCTAGGGCACAGTCGGGAGGCGGTCGGGATCGCCCGTCCTCTGCGGGAGCCCGGACCTGAATGCAGCTCCCCTCTTGGGCCCCTTTGTCTGCAAGCCGCTCCGCACTGGGCTTCGGCAGGCGACACAAAGGGAAGGCGGTGAGGACCGCGCAGGCGCCCGAGCCGCTGAGGTTGCTGGGAGCGGTGGTCCGGCCGCCTAATGGTAGGTCCCCTCCCTCCCGGGCCAGTGGCCTTCCTGGCCGTGCAAGTACGCATGCGCCACCACTTCCGCCCTGCACGGCCCACCCTCTCCCTCCGCCTCCCGCGGGACCCGGGTTTCTCGTAGTAAGAGCCTGGGAGGGGTTATCCTCACTAGTCCCGCCTCTCCTTCGTTTTGATTGGGTCACCAAGGGAGGGCGGCGAGTGGACTGGGTCTCCGCGTTGCCAGTCTGTTTCGGGCCTTACTTATGCCCGGCTGCGCGGCGGGGCTGTGGAGTGTGAGGTGCTGGGTGTGGGTAGGGAGGTGCACTCCAGGCGAGCGATGGCCTCGGCGGCAGTGGTATCACGACAGAGTCGGTTCCGACCGGGTCTTCGGCGAGGCCGGCTACTCCCCACGTTCTCCAGCGGGCGTGCACTGCCGCCCGACAGGCTCTGCTTCCAAGTGCGAAACTCCTAGTAAAGTTTGCGCTTCGCCCGCTACCCCTGTTCCCATGACCCCCTCCCCAGCCAAAGTGACAGACAAAGCCACACCCCCGCGCGGCCGGGCCGGTGAGGGGCGTGATGCGGCGGGGGCGGGGCCCGCGGGGAGGGGGGCCTTGAGGGGCGGGGCGCATGCGCGGTGCGGGGGGCCGAATGTTTCCCAAGTGTTTGAAACTGGTATTTGGGTTCTCCACGTTGGACAAGTGCGGCGCGGCTGGCGGCGCGCGACCCTTCCCGCGCTCGCTCGGCCCCG
>NC_043703.1:2178188-2212165 GCF_006229205.1 Suricata suricatta | reverse complement strand
CTGCTCCCAGCCCGGAGGAGCCGCGGGCCCGCGGCGGCAGCCCTGGCCGGGCAGGAACAAAAGGTCTGGAGCGTCTTTGATTCGCCAAGGTCCTTGTGCGCGAAGCCCGGACACGGAGGAGGAAGGAGGAACGAGAGGTCTCAATGCCAGGCTGCGCGAGCAAAGCGCTCTTTGTAGTGAAGTGACGAGGCGGGGTGCTGCGGGGGAGGGGGCGCAGGCTAGGGCGCCGAGGAAGGGATGTGCCGCGGTCGCTGGGTCTGAGGGGCGCAGCGCCGGGGCTGCGCGCAGGGCTGCTGGGAGGACGCTGCGGGCGGCGGGTCCCCGGCTCAGCTCGCCATCCCCGGAGCCACCCCCACCCAGTCCCGAATCTGAGTGTTATATAAAGTCCGGGGTCGGTACTCCGCGCGGTGTGGCCCCGGCCGCTTCCGCCCCCGCGCAGCCCCCTGGGCCTTCCATGGAGCTGGACACTGAACGAGGGCCGCCGTGCAGGGGGCGGCGCGGCCGGGTGTAGTTCGCTGAGGGCAAGGGCTTTATTCGGTGTGTGCGGTGGGGAATGGGAGGGATGGGAAGGGAAGGGGAGGGGAGGGAGCCTGGGTCGAGGAAGTCGCCTGTGCTCGGGGGGCACGGGCAAAGATTGTCTGTTTGCAGAGGAACATGGCAGGGGAGAGGACCTGTGGGTCGTTCTCTGCAGCCCCGGCTGCCCGGAGTTCCGGAGAGAGGAGGAGGGTTCGTGTCTGCTGGGAATTGTTGGCTGTTGGGGAAACTTTCCTGCCAGGTCAGGCATGGCAGTGGGGGCTGTGTATGGTACGCGGATCGTCACTTGGAGTTTACTAATGTTTACAGGGCTGCGCAGCAGGGAAACGGAAGCGTGGGGGGAGGTGGGAAGCAGCCGCACGCCCCGAAGCGCAGCGGGCACCCCTGCAGGGATGGCGCCCCTGCGCGCTCTAGCCGAGTCTTCGCTTCACAGCGACTTTTATAGGGGTCTTATTAGCATATTGCTAACGTCCCGGTTTGGCCTCCTTGTGATTGGTCTCGGCGTCCCCCATGGAATGTCCTTATCCGTCCACTGCTGAGCTATTGGTTGCTGCGCGCGGAGGAGGGTGGGCATTGCGCAGTGACTGGCACGGGTCTCTTTCCGCTGCCTTCTTTTTTCTTCAGAGGGGCGGGGAGGAGAGAGGGGGTCGAGTTAATTTGAATGTCTTCGGGTCGCCCGGCCTCCGGCCTGGGATTGGCCATTGGCGCTGCTGGGGCGGGCCATGTCCGTTGATCCTGTGCCGTGATTGGAGCCCCGCGTGGCCTCCGCCCTACGGCCGGGCGATACCCACAGGCGGCGGCTCTCGGGGCGGGGCGCTGACCACCTCCTCATTGGCTGGTGGCCCGGCCCCGCGCCTGTCCCTCAGGGGTCCGAGCAAGGCCATTTCCGGCCGCGGAGCGATGGCGACACCCAGGGTTCGGGGCTGCCAAGGATGCAATTCAGTTCTCCCTCCCCAGGCCCCCCGATGGCCCAGGGCCGCGCGGAGCAGGGAAAGCGTGAGGGGACCAGGGCCGGGCACAAGGCGAGCCAGGACGGCGACTCGGTGCAGAGATCAAAGGGAGTCGTCGTCGCCTGCACCATCCGTTAGCACCTTTAGGAAATTTCAGGAGGACAGTGTTTGTGAACTGTTCTAGCATCCCTTCCAAGGTACTTTGTTGCTGCCTCGGGACCAGGGGTCTCCAGTGGAGCCTGCACCCGCGGCGGAGCGGGTTGCTCCTGCGGGGAAGGCGGCGCGCCCGCGGGCAGCCAGTGCCGCCAAAGGAGCCGTCGGTAACGGTCACCCCCTCGCTTGGGGCTCCGCAGTGCATGTAGGGGTGTGCGCCGTCCGTGGGAACACTTGGGCTTTTCGTTCGAAGGGCCTGTGTTACAGGCCAGACTTGCTTAGTGCGCATCCACCGGAGATTACTTCGTAAAGATGGATTATAATTAGTTTACCAATTTTAAATGTTATTTGAGGTTGTGCTTGGCGCTGGGTTATTTTTCAAGTATTTTTAAAATGCCCACCCCTCAATGCAAGTCGGCTTCATAAAGAACATCAGTGCAGCCTTTTATGTAAAGTTAAAATACGTTTCTAATATTTGGCCAGATCGCATTGTTTGCTGCAATCTCACTTAATCCTTAAATTCTTTGCGTGGTACTATTGCTGTCCTAGAGGGATGTTGGTGTGGAGCGTTTTCAGAAGGAAGGTCGGCGGCACGTTGAGCTGATGGAGCTGAAGCAGCTCCTGAAGGTGTCGTGGCAGGGCGCCTGCGCAGTTAGAGCTGGTGTTCTTGTGCCAGTGGGCACTTAAGCGGCTTTGCTGACCCAGTGCTGTGCTTGGTGAGTCTCCGAAATAAGCCAGTGTGTGTGTGTAGGGAACAGAATTACTTCTCGGTAATTTTGTCATGTGATTTTTGTTTCTTTCTACACCCGAGGTCTCACAAGGCTAGAAGTTTGCTTGTGATGTAAAGGGAACTGCATGTTTTGAATTTAATATTAGCGATATGATAAAATTGTTCTCTCCTCTACAAAAGGCTAACATTGTCTTTAGAAATTTGGTTCCTTGAGGGACACGTGAGTGGCATCTGACTCTGAATTTGGGCTCAGGTCATCATCTCAAGGTTCGTGAGTTCAAGCCCTGTGTAGGGCTCTGCACTGATGGTGCGGAGTGTGCCTGGGATTCTCTCTCTGCCTCTCTCCTGCTCGCTCTCTCAAAATAAACTTTAAAAAAATTGGCTACTTGATTAAACCAGTTAATAGTTTTGTAATGTGCAATCAGCTTAAAAATAAATTACAGAAACTCATATTTTAATATCCATGAAATAGAATTTAGATACATTGAGCCCATTTATTTTCAGAATTACTTTTAAGACATCACAAGACTATGGCATTCCTCCTTTTTGGTGGCAGATGGTCTGTATTCATCTAGGAAGTATCTTCAGAGTTCTCTTTTTTTGTTGATTTATTTATTTATTTTTGAGAGAGAAAGGGAGAGAGAGAGAACACGAGCAGGGAAGGGGCAGAGAGACTCACAAGCAGACTCCACACGGTCAGCGTCAGCGCGGAGTCTGACTTGGACCTTGAACTCTTGATCCTTGAGTTCATGGCCTGAGCTGAAATCCAGAGTACAGTGCTTACCCGAAGGAGCCCCCAGGCGCCCCAGGATGCGTGCGTTTGGGCAAGCTTCCGTGTGGGCCTGAGCTCTTGTGCTTGCTTCCGTGTTAGGTTTGTGCCCTGTGACCATCTGAGGTAAGATCTGCGGCCAGTGCGGGTCACAGGTTACATACCGCCCGGGCCCCCCCCCCCCGCAACATACTTGGTAGTGGGAGAGTGGAATTGCCTTATTTTGAGAGACTGTGAACGGTTTCAGGAAAGAATTCGGATACCATATATTTATTTTTTTAGTAATCTCTACACCCATCGTGGGGCTGGAACTCACAACCCTGAGAGATCAAGAGTAACGTTCTTCTCCGCCAGCCAGGTGCCCCCGATTCTGTTTAGACTTGTTACTGCTTGGGGAGAATCACTCTGGGAATTTCTATTTGTATTTCAGTAAGCTTTGGGCAAGAATAGTTACTTTCTTTATTTCAATCAAGATAATTGAACAACTTTGATTTCTTGGGAAATTGCCTAATTACATTTCCCAAGTTACATTTTCCAGTCACTACACTGTACCAAGTTTCGGGGCCTTTTTGTTTTTTCTGCTTTTTGAGATTTTAAGTAATCTCTACACCTAATGTGAGGCTTGAACTCGCAACCCTAAAACCAAGAGTCACATGCTCTGCAGACTGAGCCAGCCAGTCATCTCCCATACAAGGTTTAAATATAGCATTGAGGGTTTTTTGGTTTTGGTAATGTTTTAAAATCTGTTGTGTGTTTTTTTTTTAATGTTTTATTTATTATTGAGACAGAAACGGAGCATGAGCGGGGGGAGGGTCAGAGAGAGAGAGGGAGACACAGAATCTGAAGCAGCTCCCGGCTCTGGGCTGTCAGCACAGAGCCCAATGCAGGGCTCGAACCCACGAACCACAAGATCGTGACCTGAGCCGGAGTCGGATGCTTAACTGACTGAGCCAGCCAGGCGCCCCTAAAATCTGTTGGTTTTTATGGATACAAATGTGTGTTGTCTAAAGCAGTAAATGTATGAGCAAAACCTGACACCGTTATTTCAAAGCAGAGCTAGGTTGTCGGGCTTATTGTTTTAGTAAATACAGAGGAATAACGTGGCAGGAGGAGGGAGGCAGAGCCGATAAACTGAGACTCTGGGTCACTGAGTCGTACTTACGTACATTGTCTAATAGTGTGTCCTGGACATCAGCGCGTTAAAATAAAGAAAAGGGGCGCCTGGGGGCTCAGTTGGTTAAGTGTCTTGACTTCAGCTCAGGTCATGATCTCACAGTCTGTGAGTCTGAGCCCCACACCAGGCTCTGTGCTGACCGCTCAGGGCCTGACGCCTGCTTCAGATTCTGTGTCTCCCTCTCTCTCTCTGCTCCCCCTCCCTACTCATGCTCTGTCTCTGTCTCTCTCAAACAAATGTAAATTTTTAAAAAAATAAAGGAAATACAGGCCATTAAGTTAGAAGAATATTTGAATAAAAACAATGGAAATACAGGACATAAGTCATTAATTTTATAGAAAATAAAAGTTTGGGTACCAGCACTTCACCTAAATTTAGACTTTTCCCTGAAGTTGCCCATTCCAAGAGTAATGTTACCCAGGCTCTGGATGCACAGAGCCCCCTGGGGAGCTGAGTGTTACCTTGCCGAACGGGAGCCGTGTTGGCATTTGTATTCAGTTCCAGGGATATTTTTCCGTAGAGAAAAAGAGCGTCCCCTCGAAAGGCCTGCAGGGTGTAGGATTCTCATCCTAGGAAATCCTGCATCGATCATTTCTGTCCTTTGCCATTACTTTCTCCGAGATTAGAGGATTAAATAAAAGGCCTGTGTCCGTGCAGTGGGTGTAATGCTCGTCTGTCCCTTTGCAGAAATCCTAAAGGAGCTGGATGAGTACTACGAGAAGTTTAAACTCGAGACCGACGGCGTCCAGAAGAGGAGGGTGCTGCACTGCATCCAGAGGGCCCTGATTCGGAGCCAGGAGCTGGGCGACGAGAAGATCCAGATCGTGAGTCAGATGGTGGAGCTGGTGGAGAACCGGACCCGGCAGGTGGACAGCCACGTGGAGCTCTTTGAGGCCCATCAGGAGGTCAGCGACACCACCGGCCACAGCGGCAAAGCCGGCCAGGATAAGTCCAAGAGCGAGACAATCACGCAGGCGGAAAAGACCAACAACAAGCGGTCCCGGCGGCAGCGCAACAACGAGAATCGCGAGAACGCGGCGAATCACCACGACCACGACGACATCACCTCGGGGACGCCCAAGGAGAAGAAAGCCAAGGCCTCCAAGAAGAAGAAGCGCTCCAAGGCCAAAGCCGAGCGGGAGGCGTCCCCCGCAGACCTTCCCATCGACCCGAACGAGCCAACGTACTGTCTGTGCAATCAGGTCTCCTATGGAGAAATGATCGGCTGTGACAATGACGAGTGCCCCATCGAGTGGTTCCACTTCTCCTGCGTGGGGCTGAACCATAAACCGAAGGGCAAGTGGTACTGTCCCAAGTGCCGCGGGGAGAACGAGAAAACCATGGACAAAGCCCTGGAGAAGTCCAAAAAGGAGCGGGCGTACAACAGGTAGTTGGCGGGGCGCGCCCGCCGCCGGGGAGCACGAGAGGCCAGTGTATTTATTCCACGCGCGCCGGGCGCCCGGCCGCCCCACGGGTGTTGTCAGCGCTGGGACAGGAGCCGCCCTTGTCGCGCCGCCGCCCGCTGCCTTTGTTTGCATTGCTCACACGTGTAACGAGCGTGGTCTGTGGATCAGCATTTTAGGAACGACAAATATAGGTTTGAATTAAACACCCAAGTGAGTCTCAGACTGATTTGTTTTTTGTTCTTGTTTTCGCTTTGCTGGGGTGGGGGTGGCCCGGAAGCAGCCTCACACAGTAAACGTGGAAAGAGCTGTCACGTAGCCGCTATTTCAGTAAAGATCATGCCATCACTCCATGAGCACGTTTAAAAAAATTAGCCGAACTGCTAAAAATACTAGCCCAGAGCAAGTCTGTTTCTTGCTCTAATAATGTCTGTCCATTTAACAACTCAATAGAATGGTTTACAACGTGGAGAATATTTTTTAGGAAAGGAAATGTTTAAGTTTTACCCGACAGACATTTTGTAGACTGGCCTGTTCCCCAAAGGGCCGTTTTATACAGTGAGTCGGCGTAGTTTTAATGAAATTGCGTGGAAGAGGTTGGGCCCTGGAACTTGGATCACGCTGCTGTCATCAGGCCCCCAGTGCAGCCACGTGTCAGGTACGCGAGGCGCATAAATGTGCGTTTCCAAGCGAACTGGCACTTGACGCGCCGTGATCAGCGCCTCGTAGGACTGAGGTGTGCCTCCGTGTGAGCACGTGAGCTGTGCGGATGGGAGGTTGGGAAGTCAATGGAATTTGGTCTGTTCGCGCCTCTAGCAGTGTATTTAATTTGGATGTAAGTGGTTTTTAAAGTTTTGTTTTACAGATTTGTATACCAGCAGTTTAGACAAAGCCTTAAGCAATTTCTTTTGTTGTTCTTCATAATGAAGTAGAAGTTCCTTTATTGCCAGCAAGTAAACATCAAAACAGAGTATCTATTCAGACCAGGGGGTGGGAACCACTGCCCGGAAGCCAAATCCAGTTGACCACCTGTTTTTGTAGGGCCTGTGAGCCAGGAATGGGCTTTATGTTGTTAAATGGTTAAAAAAAAGGTCAAAAGAAGAATCCTGTTTCATGACATGTGAAGATTATAAAATTCAAATCTTAGTGTCCGTAAATAAAGTTTTATTGGCACATGGCCCTTCGCATCCGCATCGTGTGTGGCTGCTTTTGTACAATGGCAGAGCTGTTTGCAACAGAGACCAAAGGCCCCACAAGACCGAAATTACTTAGTTTCCGGCCCTGCGCCCGAGAGGTTTGCCGGCCCCTGATGTAGACTCCCTTCATGCATAAGCGATAAAATGGTGCATGTTTCTGAGCGGAAAGTGGAGAGGAGACTTTGTTTCTCTCCTACGGTCTGTCTCGCCGTCGCTTAGGAGGCCCCCACAAGGCAAAAGTGAGTGGCCACCGGAGTGCCGGGGCTCTGGGCTCTGGGCTCTGGGCGGACACTAGGTGGTTTTCTGATGGTTGACTTCATTTGACCAACGCCGCCCAGAACACTGTTTTCACAGGGTGGAAGTCCCTCTATTTTACAGCGAAGCCCCCTTACAGGGAACTGTTTGGTGGAGAAATGCAAATTGCAGTTGCTCATACCTTAAAATGTGGACATTTTGCATATCAGTACCTACAAGTGGCATTTACTTGCCAGCAAAAATTCAAAAACATTTAAGAATCTTTTTTAACATTTATTTTGGTGGGGGGAGGGCGCCTGTGGGGGAGGGGCAGAAAGAGGGAGACAGAGGATCTGAAGCCGGCTCCCCACTGACAGGCTGACAGCAGCGAGCCCACTACAGGGCTGGAACCCACAGACTGCGAGATCGGGACCTGAGCCGAAGTCCGAGCCACCCAGGTGCCCCTGAAGAATCTTTTTGAGTGTTGAGATTAACCTAGACAAATAAAAAGCGTCCTATATGAAAGCTGAGATACTTGATTAACAGTCCGGTGGCAATAAAAGTAGTTCAAAAGAATCTTTGCTTCTAGAAAATTCCTTTTGCTGTTTTCTACTTCTGTTTTAATTGGAGCTAATACTGAAAACTAAGTTAGGGAGTGAAGATTGAATAGAACACAGTTGCTAACATTGGATTTCTTCATGTTTATACAGTTCTGGTGTCTGTAAATGGCTGTAGAGAGGCACAGAGGCTAACCTTGCTGGGTTGAAGCCCATCTTTGTCCCTTAGGGGTTTGATTTTGAATAAATAGCTTAACTCCATCCGAGAAATAAATCGGGGTAAGTAAGACAAATGCTGGGTATTTTCCTCTACCTTTGACAAAGTTTCCCATAAGGACAAAAACCTCGGCATTTTTTTCTTCTAAAAATGTGGACCATCTTAGAGGACTGTCAGGCAGTGGATTTTGTTGGATTTGATGGCCGAGGAAGGTTTTGTTATGTTGGACCTGCTGGTCTTTAAATCACTTTTGTTATTTCCAGTGAACAGTAGAGTCACACATGAGTACTCAGAACGTCAAGATTTAGGCTTTAGGTCATGTAGCTACAGTAGAAAAATGCAGGTGACCCCGGGAAGCAAGGGGACCAGCGTCTGAAGATGGATGAGGCGGGCCAGCTTATGTACAACAGCTGCTTAGATTTATTTTTGTTTATAAAAGAGGTTTTTTAAAATCGAGGCGTAACTGAGCTGTAGCATTCTGGTTGGAGATGGGCGGCGTGGCGCCTCGATGTTCCTGCATCGTGAGATCACAGCGCAGTTAACCTGCCTGCCGCGGTGGTCACACATACTCCCGTAACCTTGTCGACTGTGGTCGCCCTGAGCACGCACATCCGCATGATGGATTTCATAACCGGAAGTTTGTGTCTTTTGACCCTCGCCCGCTTTGCCCAGGCCCCATTCTCTGCTCTGGTACCATCCCTGGTTTGTATTTAACTGAGTTATTACAGTTCAGATAAACAGTCTAAACTGTATTAGAACGTAAACTTTCTATTTACTTAAAAAATTTTTAACTTTATTCATCCATTTTGAGAGCGACAGCTTGGGGGAGGGCAGAGGGAGAGAGAGAGAGAGTCCCAAGCAGGCTCTGCAGCATCCGCACAGAGCCCGATGCAGGGCTCGAACCCATGAAGCTGCAAGATCATGACCTGAGCCAAAGCCGCTCCACCGACTGAGCCCCCAGGGGCCCCCAATGGACACTTCTCTGTAAACTGGACTGAGGAGCCTGTCCTTCAGGCACCTGGTGTGCTGACCGCCGTGGCGCAGCCTCCCCGGGCTGCGTCCCCATCCTGAGAGGGAGCAGCGCGGTGGCGGGACCCACAGGCCACGTGACACTGCGCGTGCGGGTCTCTGGACCCGAGGCCCTCAGAGGCTGCAAGTGCTGAACAAAGCGATTCCCAGGATAAAAGCCACGTGTCCTGGCCGCCCGCTCGGGAGAGGACGGAATGTCCTGTCGCAGCGCTGGCCCCAGGGCCCAGGCGAGTGTAGCGGGGCTCCAGACCCTCTCCGGCGTCTTGTCCGTGCGCTTCTAGAGACACAACGTGCTTTTTGCAGGCGACCAGCTCTTCTCCAGCGTCCGCCTAAAGGAACTGATTCCTCGCCGTCACCGCAGGCGTGGAACTCGGTCAGTGGCTGTCGTCTCCCGCCCTGTCTCAGCCTGAGCTCTTTAGTCTTTGGGCCCCCGGGGCTTTTAAGCGTTTGGGAGGTAGACTTCTGGATTCGTTTGACCTGGAGAACCAGCTAGTCCTCAATTACTAGTGTCCTTACCCGTGGTCTCCAAGCAGATGGAGGGCTCCGGATTGAGGGCTCCCGGAGGGGACAGCAGGGGGCGGCCCATCATGAACCAGCACCTTCTCTTAGGGCTTTACAGGGGCTTTGTTCCCCTCACAGGCCACACACGGGGGTGCTGCATGCCCCCCTCCAGAAAAGGACAACAAGAAATACATGGATGTTTTCTATTAACTTTTTTTAATGTTTATTTATTTTTGAGACAGAGACAGAGCTTGATCAGGGGAGGGGCCGAGAGAGAGAGGGAGACACAGAATCCGAAGCAGCTCCAGGCTCCGAGCTGCCAGCACAGAGCCCGACGTGGGGCTTGAGCCCACGGACCACAAGATCATGACCTGAGCGGGAGTTGGACGCTTAACTGACTGCGCCACCCAGGCACCCCAAGAAATGCATGGTTTTAACGGGGTTGATGGAAAGCTTAGGTCACTTTTCTTGCCTCAAATCCTTCTGATTTTGTTCATAAAGATGGGGACCATGCTTTCTCAACTTAAATCCCTACTTAAAGGGGCAGCTGGGTAGCTCAGTGGGTTAAGCGTGTGACTCTTGATTTCTGTTCAGGTTGTGCCCTCAGGGGCTGTGTGCTGACCGTGTGGAACCTGCTTGGGATTCTCTCTGCCCCTTCCTCACACTCAATAAACAAAGAAATCCCTGCAAACAGTAACTGGTTAACTCTTGATTTGTGATTTCAGTGCTTCATTAAACCAGAGTTTTCCTATCACACAAGAAAACCTCTGGTTTAAGTCGACCTTAAATTATTCGGCCAACACCTGACAGCCACCTGCATTGTCTGCAGCGCAGGCACCTCGGATGCTTCCTGGCGAACCTTCCTCGCGGCCCCGCCCGGGAAGACCACGGTCCCGGAGAGGATGCCAAGACCAGGCAGGGGGCCCCCGGCACGCGGCTGCGAGGCCCCCCGTCCTGCCCCAGGGGGACACGCCGAGTGGCGGGACGTGGCCCCGTCGGCCCAAAGTACCTGATGTTGGCAGCGCAGCCAGGTTGTCGACAGCGGCCTCCGTCTGCGCTCACTTCCTGGGCGGTGGGGAGTTACCCGCCATTTGTGGCCGAGGAGACAAGACCTGAGGAGCGCCCCTGGTCCTGCGTCGTCGCAGCCGGGCCTCTTACGGGAAGGGAATACAGGTGGCCGAGGCGCCTTGTCCTCATGCTTCCTGCCCTGCCTCGTCCGCTTCAGGCTTGCGTTTCACCCCTGGGATGCTATGCGGTTTGCCAGGTGCAGGATGAGGTGTGGAGTCCGCAGGCCTGAATCGGGACGGATGGGCCAGTACAGCCTAACCCTGGGGAGGCCTCCTGGCAACTCAGTGACCGTGACCGAGCGTATCCCGAAGCCTGGGGACGAGCTCATGTGTGAGAGCAGTGAGCAGACGCGGAATCCTACACAAGTAATTCTGGTCCATTGCTCATCATTCCAGTTAACAGATGTGTTCTGGAAAAGCAGAATTGTGGGGTTCCTGGGGGGGTTCAGTCGGTTAAGCGTTTGACTTCGGTTTAGGTCATGATTTCGTGGTTTGTGGGTTTGAGTCCTGCATCGGGCTCTGTGCTGACAGCTCGGAGCCTGGAGCTTGCTTCCAATTCTGTCTCCTTCTCTCCCTCTCTCCCTCTCTCTCTCTCTCTCTCTCAAAAATAAGTAAACAATAAACAAAAAAAATTTTTTAATGGATTGAGGTTCCTTACAGCTGGAGGGAAACGTCCGGCCCAGCCGTGAGGTTCAGGGGCGCTCCGTCTTCCATCCCGTGTGACGGTGGGGCTGCAGCTGCTTCTCCAGAAACCGTCCTGTTTCTTTTTGTAGAACCCAGACGTGGAGAAAGGCTAGATTTCCAGCAGCAATCAAAGCCCATCACACATCTTGTTGACTCACCTCTTGACTGAATCAGAGTAGACTGAAAAGCAGTCGAGTCCCTTCCATGCATAGGGGAGGAGACAGAGGCCCAGAGCGGTGAAGTCGCTCGGCAGGTCAGTGGTGGGGCTCCCGGGCCAGACTCGGGAGGTCTGGTCCGCGAGCCTGGGGCCGCGCTGCCCCGCTGCGCCGTCTGAGCCTGGGCCCCGTCTCCCTTCTGCGGGGGTGGGGGTGGGGGCCGGGGGGCTGCGGTCCGTGGAGAGCGGAGGCCTTCAGTAAACATGTGTTAAGTGAATAATCTGTGATTGACATAGAAAAACACGCTATTTCCTTTTTTTACATTTTCTTTTCTCACTTCTAAATCTTCTATGATGACACTTAGGACAGGATTTCAAATTTGTGTGCAGGAAATGTTTTTAGGATAGATGTATAGGCCAGTAGAAATGCAGTCTTTCTAAATGATCAGTATTTGAGAAATTGAAGTTAGTTTGATTTTGATTTGATATTTTCTACTATCAAGTTTTATAAACACAGATGTAAATCATGGTTCATCGGGTTTATTAACAATTTATCCACTTACAAAGGTGCTCGAAACGGTTTGCTGTCTCCCCGATTTGTTTCTGCACAAGAGGCTGCCTAGGGGTGGGTTTCTCTATTAGTGTCTTTAAGCATCTTCTGGTCGCGAGTAACCGAGTAACGTAACTGACTGACTGCGCCCTAAGCAAAGGTGGGAGGGAGACCTGTCGGACAATCCAGGAGGCAGAGTGGCCCTGAGGACAGGCCAGCGATGTGTGCTTCCCAGATGTGACCTGGAAACAGTCCTGCACAGGTGGGGACATGTGCGTGGCCCAACCTGTGGCCAAGGGGCAGGTGGCTTGCTAGATGCGGAGCCGCAAGTCTGGCTTGGACACAGGTACTGTGTTTGGAGCAACTGTTCCATTTTAAAAATCCTTCTTAACCCTGATGGATGCCATGCTGAAAACGAGGAATCACACCGCCACCATGGCAAGCAGGCTGGATTCGGCTTCATTCCTTCCACATTACTTGGGTTGTGCTCAAAGGTGGAAGTTAACTCTTACATTTCAAGGTAAGTAAAAATTAGGCGGTGGTGAGGACTATAATTATTCCGTGGTCAATACGCATGATTTTCAAAATCATTGATCTGCTCCCTACACAGGAGTAGAACGTGGCCAGCAGTGAAGTACTCTCAGGGCGCAAAGATCTGTCAGAAAAGGTCAGGTAGGCCAAGGCAGTGACCCACAAGGATGGACCTCCCTGGAGCCCTTCACGGTCATCATTCAGTGCCAACGGCTAGTGAGCAGTTCACTTTGCCAATTTTGAAACCTTCCTCCTGGACTTAAGAACCTTAACCGAAGGGGAGACTGACGGAGCCGCGGAGGGAAGGGTAAGAACAGAACGGGAGAGGACAATTCTGAGAACAGTTTGCAGCGCGTATTCGTGTCACTCTGTATTTAAGAGTCACCCGAACATTCAGTGCCCAGTGAGCACATTCTTAGCACCTGTTAACCTGCGACAGGACGGGCCGGTGTGGTGCAAATCGTGGAGGCTACGGTTCCTGCCACGGAGTTTGCACCAGCGACACCGACTTTTCGAAAACTACAAGACAACACAGGACAGCAAATTGGATCGTACCGGCAAAACCTCTCTGCGGCAGGATCACTGTGGTGACCGGGGCCAGCGTCTTCCGGAAGTGAAATACATGGACGGATTTGCTAATTTCATTTCTTCTTTTACTCCTACAAGGCTACTTCAGAATATGACTCTTAGAACAGTTTTATTCATATTTGTTTAACGTCTGGCATAAGGAAGAAGCCAACTAATGACATGTCCGGCCTCACAGGGAAGGCGGGACACTGTGGTGTGCATGTGATGGCAGACTGTTGGTCACCTAAAGCCTCGTGCCGCCTTGACAGCAGGGCAGCTGGGGATTCTGACAGCTGGGGAGGCCAGGCCGGTGTTCCTCAAGTGCAGAGACACAGAAGGTCAGCCCCGGCAGTAAAGACCATAAACTCAGACAGACAACAAGAGAATGGGTCTACGGAAGCCGTGAAGGAGTGTCGGTCAATACGCTGGACCACGGCTCAAACACGACAAAGACCGGATATATTTCATATGCGGGAGGGAAGATGTTTGAAATACGTACCCAAGAGCAAACACAAGAGATTCCCCAAAGCAAAGCAAATCAGTCAGAATAGGAGGCAGCTACTGAAGAGGCCACCAAGGCCACCAAGGCCGGGCCGCTCACAGTGCCCGCCGCAGGCCCTGTGGGAGTGGAGGGACAGGCAGGCACCCCGATCCCGTTGCTACACATCTTTCCTGGAACTTTCTTCTGGAGTCAGCAACACAGTGACTTTCTCTTCCGTTGGAACCGCTAAGGGGTGAGAATTGGACATGAGGCTTTTCGGGGTTGCCTTGCCCCCCAGGTGGAGAGGGTCTGCCTGGAAAATGGAGACAAGTGTAGGCCCTGCTGGCGTCATTTGAACGCCTGGAATGGCCACTTACGTGAGTCAAGACACTCTTGTTCTCTAGCTGGTCCCAGCCGGGCTTGCGCACTGACCACACCCACCGCCGCCTGTGCTGCTGCCCCGCTGCCCTCCCGGTGCCACAGCGGTGCCTGTCTTCACAGAGCTCCGTCCAGGGCATTACACTCACGCCTCTGCTGGCCTCGAAACCACAAATTTCCCACTCCTCCCATCAAAGGGGGGGCCTGGTTCCCCTCCCCCAGCCTCTGGATGAAGCTTCCAGCCTGTGCTCAGAAGGAGACCATGACCCGGAGGCGCAGAGACTACCCTGGTGAGGGCGGTCAGCACAGCACAGCCCCGGCCACCCCGGTCCACGGAGGGGCACCCTGGGACACAGCCACCCACCAAGGCCAGACAGGTGTTCCTGCCACAACTTCAGCGGGGTCCCCTGGGCAGCCGGAGCCCTCCCCCAGACACATGAGCAGACCCACAGGTGGTTCCAGCCCCGGTGACACTGAGTACACAGCCCTGCCCGAATCCCAGATGCCCCGGAAAGTTAACTTGGGTGTTTTGTGACACAGCAGTAAGTAGCCTGTGCAAAGATAGGGTCTGGCTTTGTCCTATATGTAAATGGCGTCGTATTCTCTGTGTGGATCTTACACTAACTGCTTTCCTAGATAACACTGTCCTGGAGATCTTTGCATGTCGATACATAAAGATGAATTAACATATAATTAACTGCTGCAAATAATTTTGTCCTAATTGGTGTAAACAAGCACTCCTTTGTTGATTAACGTGCCGATTGCTTCAACTTGTTCCTTACCGCAAACCATCTGATATGCGTGTCTCTGCGTCGGTCTCGCCACACGCGTGGGACTATTTCTCTATGATGCACAGAAATGAAATTGTAATAGAGAAACCTCACGTGTTTATCTTTCTGCCAAATTGCCCCAAAAGCCGTGCCCCTTCATACTTTACCAGCAATATATGAGAATACTTCTCTTGCTTATCTTTGTCATCACTGGATATTAACACAATTAATTTTTTCCTATCTTGGGAAAAGATACAATTATACAGTTATTATATGTGATGTTCTATATTAACTACTTAATATTACATATTTTATACATATTACATCACCTATATTGTACATTTTATATATGAATATTTGTATTTAAATATACTTTGCACTTCCCATGTTTGTAGTGATTGTCTGCAGGTGTGTACTGGCCGTCCGTATTTATTCTAAAGCATTAATTGTCTTATTGCTTTGTTACAGGCAAATATTTCTTCCCAGCCTGTTGTGGTTACCTTTGTTTAAGACATCTTCTGTCATAAAGAAGCTTTAAATTTTGAGATCGGCTTCTCTGAACTTTTTTCCCTTATAGGGGTTTATATTTTGCTTAAGAAAGTCTTTTCCATCCTAAGATTATGAAATATATTCTATCCTTTATATTTAAAGAAAATACCTTCTTATCCATCTGGAATTTATTTGGTGTTTGGGGTGGGAAGTGCCCGAAGCTGCTGGAATACAGTGGGTAGGTGGGGGTGACGCCAGTGGGCGTGGTGGGCACCTGCAGAAGCTGGAGATGGGGGGGGAGGTAGGGGGACACGGCGGGCATGCGCAGAAGCCGGAGGCCGTGAGGCATGGCGGGCATGCGCCCAAGCCGGAGGCCGAAGCTGTGCCGCGTGACCCAGTGAGGTTGTTTCCTGTCTCCAAGGCTCGGTTCTTTCGTTCTGTGGAATGTAACAGTATGTATCCCTCAGTGTGTTTCTGTGAAGTTCAGGCCAAGACAAGTATATAAAAGTGCCTGCAACTTAAGTAACGTGGCACATTACCCCTCGCCGTCAGTCCAGTGCTGAATCGTCCTCTACCTTCTCCTGTGAAATGTCACCTCTAGTACATGCTGACGTTCCAGGTGTACGCGTGTCTCCGTCTCCACTTTCTGACTGATTTCTGCAGCCCAGGCTCCGCTGTTTTTGTCGCGGTAGCTTTAGAGTATCTGTTAAAAAATTTTTTAATGCTTATTTATTAATAAGAGTGAGACAGAGAGTGAGACAGAGACCAAGGGAGAGCACGGGAGGGCAGAGAAAGGCAAACACAGAATCCGAAGCAGCTCCAGGCTCCGAGCTGTCCGCACAGAGCCCGACGCGGGGCTTGAATTCTTGGGCCGTGAGATCATGACCTGGGCCAAAGTCGGCACTTATTAACCAACTGAGCCACCCAGGCGCCCCTGTAGTATCTATTTTTATATTTAACAGGGCAAACATTCTATTCCTTTCCATTAACTGATGGGGAATATCTGTACGTGCTACTCGCGGCTTGTGCAGGTGTGCAGAGTGTCCGGCTCACCTGTGGGATCTACTGTATCTCAGTGAGGTTTGCTAGCTTTCCTCCTTCTCTTACTGGAACTTTGCATTTTAGTTGCTCCCATGCATGGACCACTTTTTCCATGACTTTGCTTTATTGCCTATCATTTGCATGTAGGAAAGCTGTTAAGTTCTGTACGTTGGTCCTTGATCTGGCCACCTGGCTTGCTTGGAAATTTCCCATTAGTTGTAGAAATTAATCAGCTAGCGGAGATGTTCTGAGTCAAGGATCAGCGCTACAGGATTTGGGGTACCTAGAGCTTTTCCGTGGAGTGACCTCTTGCTTGACATGGGGTGAAGACTTGGGTTGATTCATGGAAACTTTCCACATCTGCCTAGAAATACGCTCTAGGTTCAGGATGAAACCTGCATTACTGGGGTGACTTCCACACTTTGGTTATTCGTTTTTGTGCTGCTGTGATCTAGGGTTCAGGGGAGAGTGGCTGTAAGCAACCAGCGTGTTGTACTACTGATTTCCTCCGATCAGAGATCTGAAATCATCGTTTCAGGTCAGTCAGAGGTTCTCTGGTCCAAGCTGGGGTTTTCTGTTCTCCTTGATGACAGGTGGAGGGAACCTGCAGATTCCTATAGTCCCAGGGTGTGAATCCACGGCTTAATTCCTTGTAGGTTCACTGAGGAATGGGTGGTCCACAGCGCCTCATGAGGTCCTGTCTCATGAAATTAGAGCTGGTTCTCTAGGCACCTGCCCTTCCTGGTCGATATTGACACCAGGTCTCCAGGATTCAGGCGGGACAGGCACATCTGTGGGTTCGTCAACCTGCGGGAAGCAAACTTACGTATCGAATGTACCTGATTGTATCCAACTCCCCAAGTGTGAGTCTGTCAAGGATCCCTAAGTCACGAAAAAAGTGCAGAAAGATTCTTCCACAAAACGTCTCACAGGAACTTAAGCCAAGCATACTTCCAGGGGCTGGGCAGCCAGTGAGGATTTTCCCCCAAGTTAAGTTGGTTTCTTAGCATATCTTTGCCAAAGTTCTTTTTTTCTGTTTTTCCATTTGGTTGGGGTCTCAAGGAAGCATGTAACTTCTATGGAATGACCAGCGCATTGCATGACTTTTGCCACAAGTGCCACTCCGTTGTCACACTGAGTCGTTAGCAGCAGTTCAAACCTGGGAATGCCTTCCTCGACAAGCATTTCGACAACTTCTGAAGCGTTTCTGAGCAGCATGGGGAAGCCTAGCTGACCTGCAGCATCATCTACAGATGCCGGCAAACATCAAGGGCCACCCAGTGGTGTGGGCCTCACAGCAAAGGCCGCCACAAAGCTTCTCCAGGTCTGGGGCCTCTACACTGTCTACCTTCTAGAACCAGTGGGGGCCCAGTCTTAGGATGGTTTTCAGCACAGATGTCACATGTTTGAAGGGTTATCTGAAGATAGGGACCTGCAATATATTTCTGGGTCCATTGAAGAGTCGTGTCGTCATGTACAGGGCGCATTGGTGAATATGGTTAATTGCTTCTTCCATAAGATGTTTTGGGAAAAGGATCATTATGTTTGCAGCCAGGTATAGATTCTGCCTGGTGTCCACACCCCCCTCCCTTAGCTCCTCTCAGTTCCTGCAAGATATTTAGTTAGGTCTATGTCTGGGGCTAAAGTCATTATAGAGGGTTTTGGGGTCTTTGTTCCCTTAGGTAGTCAGTCTGATTTCTGGAGTCCTCCACAGTGGACAGTAGTAGCTAATGGGTCACC
This sequence comes from Suricata suricatta, assembly GCF_006229205.1. Taxonomy (NCBI): domain Eukaryota; kingdom Metazoa; phylum Chordata; class Mammalia; order Carnivora; family Herpestidae; genus Suricata; species Suricata suricatta. The sequence continues at coordinate 2,194,266 of NC_043703.1, read as the reverse complement.
CTGAATCTAGCTCTGTGCTGTCTTTGATCCATAAAACTGTTCCCATCCATGAACATCTCAATGTTTTGAATTTTCTAATGGCCGACCTGTCGTGCTGGGATGACTGAAACGAGCCTGTTCAGTTACCTGTACACCCCTTCTCTTTCTGAGTGGCCCGTACAATGACAGGCATGAAGACTGTCTACACGTGGGTCACTATGGCAACTGACGTTGAAGCAACTGAAGTTGACCTCCAGGTGTCCAGTTTCAGCCTCTAGGGCTTCAGGAAAAACCAGTTTTAGTTCATTGATTCCAAGTCAAGAGAACAGGAGAAGACTGGAAACCTTTAGTTTGGAGTCACAGCCAGATATTCGAGGAAACCGGAAGAATCCAGGATCCAGCCCAGTTCTCTAGGCAAACAACAAACACTCAAAGATAACTAATCAGAGCTAGGACCTAACATCAATAAAGCTGTGCGATGGAAACATGATTTTTCTTTCTTTCTTTCTTTTTTTAATGTAATTTATTTGTTTTTGAGAGGGAGAGAGAATCCCAAGCAGACTCCTCATTGTCAGCGCAGAGCCCGATGTGGGGTTCGAACTCACAAACTGTGGGATCATGACCTGAACCAAAACTGAGAGTCAGATGCTTAACCGATGGAGCCACCTAGGTGCCCCTGATTTTTCTCTTTAAAATCACCCTTACTTCCAAAGATAGTCAACTGAAGACTAATCTGTCTGTAAAATTAGTCCAATTTTAGCAAAGTTGGCCTAATTATTTACACAAGCCAGCAAGAATGATGATTTGCCATATAATTGTTGTTGTTTTGTTTTAAATCTGCTTTACTGGACCTTTTCATAAGAAATTTCAGGTTGAGTTTCAACAGCTTCATGAGACTCAGAAGCCAAGCCACACACTTGCCATCACCTGTACTACTACAGATTTGAGTGAATCCCTCTCTCCTCAAAGCCCTCAAAACCTGACGCTCCTGCACCTGCCAGGAAGCGGCCTTCTTCACTCACGTGGTGAGGCTCCTGACCCTGACAAGCGAGGCACCAGGCCAGTTCTCCGAAGGGGCTTTGTCGGATCCAGAAAGTCAACCTGAGCTCCTTAAAGTTATCTGGTCATATCTGAGTCTATGCATATCTCTCCCAAATGTGATAACCCAGCCAGAGCCGTACTAATACAGCCCATGTTTCCTGGTCCTGTTACGAGAAGATCAGATTCTTACTGAACGTCTACAAATAAACATATCACCATGAAAATAGAGAAATACTCCCTGGAGTTTCTGACTTCTGAAGGGATCGCGTAGAAAGAAAAAGATAAAGTTTTCATATTTGTTTACAAAGGAATATTTTACCAAATATCTAAAAGTCACAGGTAGCTTTAAATCTGGAGGAGCAAACATTAGAGAATGAGCCGTGTTTCAAACAAGAGTGTTTGATGTAATTTTCCCCTTAGTTCCAGAAATTCTTACTCTTACTTTTATGATCTTAAAGGTATCGGAGACCTGATCGGAGAGCATCAAGATGCAGTTGACAAGGAAGCTCTGCGACCCACATTTCAATAATTAGGGCTACCGGTGAGGGCGTTATATGAGGACACATAAAAGCCGCAGGACTTTTACATAACTTCTGGGACAGGTAGAGCTCCAGCCATACAATATAACCAGAGGAGGTTATCATCCCTTGTCTGACAGAGCTTCCCATGTGATCTGACAGCAAATAAACAAGCAAAATTGGCCAAAAAGACTTCATGGAGAAGCTGAACTTGGGAACCATTCACCATGCAAGTGGATGCCAAAAGGAAACTGGGGAGTCATACTTGGTTTGGACAAAGTAGACTTTTACACAAAGGCTGAAACAGACAAAGAAGGAATAACCAAACAAAGGGGACAATCCAACAGGAAGGTATGATGATTATAAACATTTGTGGTTTATATACACAATGGAGTACTACACGGCAACGAGAAAGAATGACATCTGGCCATCTGTAGCAAAGTGGATGGACCTCGAGGGCGTCATGCTAAGAGAAATAAGTCAGGCAGAGAAGGACAGATACCATATGTTTGCACTCATAGGTCTAACAGGAGAACAGGAGAAACCTAATGGAGAACCAGGGGGAGGGGAAGAGGGAAAGAGTTGGGGAGAGAGAGAGACACAAAACTTGAGAGACTATTGAATACTGAAAATGAACTGAGGGTTGAAAGGGGAGGGGGGGAAGGGGGGTGATGGTCATGGTGGGGGGCACTTGTGGGGAGAAGCACTGGGTGTTATACGGAAACCAATTTGACAATAAACTATTAAAAAAATTTAGGCACGCACCATAGAAGCACCCAAATACATAAAGCAACAAGCATAAAAGAAATCATCACTAGTGAATGTAACAATGTTAGGGGACTTGGACACTTCACTGACATCAATGGACGGATCATCCAAACACAAAACCAACAAGGAGACGCTGCCTTGAACGATACACTGGGCCAGATGGACTTACCTGACAGATTCAGAACATTCCAGAACACACATTTTCCCAAGGGCACGTGGAACTTTCTTCAGAACAGATCACGAATGAGGCCACAGACAAGTCTCAACAAATTAAAAAAGATCAGCCACACCATGTATCTTCTTTTTCTTTTTTTAAAAAGTTTATTTATTTAAGAAAGAGAGATAGAGCAAGCAAGGGAGGGGAAGAGAGAGAAGGAGACAGAGAACCCCAAGCAGGCTCTGCACTGACAGGGCTCGAACCTACAAACCATGAAATCATGACCTGAGCCAAAATCAAAGGTCAGACGCTTAACTGACGGACCCACTCAGGCGCCTCACCACGTGTCTGCTGACCACATATGATGAAAGTGGAAATCAGCCACAGGAGAAAATCTGGAAAGGCTGGAAGTACATGGAGGTTAAACCCCATGCTGTCAAACCATGGATGAGTCAGCCAGGATATCAGAGTTACATGGGAAACGGATGAAAATGAAAACACAATGATCCAAAGTCTTGGCGATGCAGCAAAAATGGTTCTAAGAGGGAAGTTTGTAGTGACACAGGGCTCAAGAAGCAAGAACAATCTCAATCTAATCTCACACGTAAAGGAGCTAGAAAAGGAAGGGCAAACAAAACCCAAGCCCAGCATAAGGAAATAATAAAGATTAGAGCTGAAATAAATGATACAGAAACGAAGAGAGAGAGAGAACAGATTGATGAAACCAGGGACCAGGGGCTGGTTCTGGACCAAAATTTATAAGCCTCTAGCTATACTCATTAAAAAAAAAAGAGAGAGAGAGGACCCAAGACCCAAACACAATTGCTAATGAAAGAGGAAAAATAACAACTCGCACCACAGAAATACAAACAATTGTAACAGAGTGTTATGAAACCCTGTATGCCTACAAATTGGACAACTTAGAAGAAGTGGATAAATTCCTAGAAACATAATCTACCCAAACTGAAGCAGGAAGATAGAGAAAATTTGAACAGACTGATAACCAGACATGAAATTGAATCACTAATTTAAAAACTCCCAACAAAAATGGGGTCTCTGGGAGGCTCAGTCAGTTAAGCGTCTGACTCTTAACTTTGGCTCAGGTCACGGTCTCATGGTTTGTGAGTTTGAGCCCCGTGACCAGCTCTGTGCTGACAGAACAGAGCCTGCTTGGGATTCTCTTTCTCCCTCTCTCTGCCCCTCCCCTGCTTGCTTTCTCTCTCAGTAAAAATAAACCTTAAAAAAAGGTTGAGGGGCGCCTGGTGGCTCAGTTGGCTGAGTGTCCGACTTCGGCTCAGGTCGTGATCTCATGATTTGTGGATTCAGGCCCCATGTCCGGCTCCGTGCTGACAGCTGGCTCAGAGCCTGGAGCCTTGCTTCGGATTCTGTGCCTCCCTCTCTCTCTGACCCTCCCCTGCTTGTGCTGTCTCTCTCTGTCTCTCAAAAATAAATAAAACACATAAACAAACTTTTTTTAAGTTAAGAAAAAAAAGAAACTCCCAAAAAACAAATGTCCAGGACCAGATGGCTTCGCAGGTGAGCTGTACCGAACCTTTAAAGAAGAGTTAATACCTATTCTTCTCACACTATCCAAAAAGAAAAAGAAAGAAAAGAAAGGAAGGAAGAAAAACTTCCAAATTCATTCTAGGAATTTAACATCACCCTGATACCAAAACCAGATAAAGACGCCACAAAAAGAGAAAGAGAAAACTACAGGTCAGTGTATCTCTCATGAATAGAGATGCAAAAATCTTCAAAATATTAGGAAACCAAATCCAACAATATATTTTTAAAAACCCTATGCCAGATCAAGTAGGATTCATTCCCAGGATGCAAGAGTAATTGAAATATTTGCGAACAATCAACGTGATCCGTCAGTAAGGGAAGGGATACAAACCATACGATCATCTCAATAAGCGCAGGAAAAGCATTTGACAAAGTGCAACATCCGTTCATGATAAAAATCCTCGGGGCGCCTCGGGGCTCAGTCTGCTAAGAGTCCAACTTCAGCTCCGGTCACGATCTCACCGGCTCATGAGCTCTGTGCTGACAGCTCGGAGCCTGGAGCCTGATTCGGATTCTGTGTCTCTGTCTCTCTCCGCCCCTCCCCACTTGTCTGGCTCTGTCTCTCTTTCTGTCTCTGGTCTGTCTGTCTGTCTCTCTCAAAAAAAAAACAAAACAACTCAATAAAGTAGGACTAGAGGGAACACAGCTCAGCATGATAAAGGCCACCTCTGAAAAACCCACATTGCACATCAGACTCCATGGGGAAGACAAGGTCAGGGCTGAGACAAGGCTGTCCACTGTCTTATCCCCACAGCACTGGAAGCCCCAGCCACAGAGAGCAGACAGCACACAGAAATAAGAGGCATCCAAATCAGCAAGAGAGAAGTAAAATTCTCACTATGCACAAGTGACCTGATACTACACATAGAAAACCCTAGAGATTTCCACCAAAAACTACTAGAACTGATGAATGAATATAGGAAAGTCCCAGGATACAAAATCAATGTACAGCCATCTGGGGGGGCGAGGATCCCTAGTCACTAATAACGAAGTAGCAGAAAGTGAAATTAATAATCCCGTTTGCAATTGCACTAAAAACAACAAAGTACCTAGGAATAGACTTAATGAAAGAAGTGAAAGACCTGTACTCTGAAAACTATAAAACACTGATGAAAGAAATTTAAAACAGCACAAAGAATTGGAAAGACATTCATGCTCATCCATTAGAAGAACAAATATCGTTAAAATGTCCATACTGCCCAGAGTAATCTATACATTTAATGCAGTCGCTATGAAAATACCAATAGCATTTTTCACAGAGCTAGACAGAACAATCCTAAAATTTGTATGGAACCATAAAAGACCTCAAAAAGCCAAAGGCATTGCAATTCTAGGCTGCAAGTTCTATTACAAGGTGGTAGTAATTAAAACAGCGTGGCAGAGAGATAGACATAGATCAAGGGAACAGAACAGAAAACCCAGAAATTAATCCCCAATTATCCAGTCAATTAATCTTTGATGAAGGAGGCAAGAATATGCAACGAGAAGAAAACAGTCTCTTCCACAAATGGTGTTGGGAAAACTGGACAGCTCTATGCAAAAGAATGAAACTGGACCACTTTCCTATGACCGTACAAAAAAAGAAAACCCTCAAAATGGATTAAAAAACCTAAATATGAAACAACAAAATTCTAGAAGAGAGTACAGGCAGTAATTTCTCCGACATCAGCTGTAGCAACATCTCTCTAGATATGTCTCCTGAGGCAAGGGAAATAAAAGCAGAAATAAACTATTGAGACTTCATCAAAATAGAAATTGTCTCCATGGTGAAGGAAACAGTCAATAAAACTAAAAGGCAATCTCCAGAATGGGAGACGATATCCGATAAAGGGTGAGTATTCAAAACATATAAAGAATTGATACAACTCAACACCCAAAACACAAATAACCTACTTAAAAAATGGACAGAAGGCATGAATGGACACTTCTCTGAAGAGGACGTCCAGATGCCCGACAGACACGTGAAAAGTTGCTCAACGTCACCCATCATCAGGGAAATGCAAATCAAAACCACAATGAGATACCACCTCACACCCGTAGGAAGGCTACACTCAGGACACAAGAAGGGAGTGAGGCGGGGGAATGGAGAGATGGGGGCCCTCGTGCACTGCGGGTGGGCGTGCAAACAGGTACAGGCACTCCGGAACAGTGTGGAGGGTCCTCAAGAAGTTACAAATAGAACCACCCTTGGATCCAGCAATCCCACTACTGGGTTTCCCAAAAATACTAATTCAAAAGGATACACGTACCCGTATGTTTACCGCAGCATTATTTACAATAGGCAGACTTGGTAGCCACCCACGTGTCTGTCAATAATGAACGGACACATATGTGGTATTTTTCTATAACTCTGTATACACAAACGGATATTACTCCACCATAAGAAAGAATGAAAACTTGCAAATTGAAACATGGATGGATCTAGGGTGTGTTATGCGTGTGAAATAAGTCAGAGAAGGACAAATGCCATATGATTTCACCTATATGTGGAATTCAAGAAACAAAATAAATGAGCACAAGCAATGAGAGTGAGCAAGAGAAAGGACAGACTCTTCACTGTCGAGAAGAGAACACATAATTCCCAGAGGGGAGGCGGGTGGGGGGAGGGGGAAAGGAGGGAGGGGGATTAAGGAGTGCACTTATCATGATGAGAAAAAGAAAATAAAAAAGAAAAGTTGAATTTTTGGAAGTTCCTTGAAATATTAAAAGGTTTTAAAGCACATGCCTAAGTAAGATTACAGATTATTATAAAACGTAATTATCTATTTAGCTAAGTCGCAATTAAGAGATTCTAAAGGTAAATTCAGAGGGTTACATAGTTGTTAAGAAAACAGTTCTTTTAATAATGAGAGGATTCGGGGCACCTGAGTGGCTCATTTGGTTAAGCGTCTGACTCTTGACTTCAACTCAGGTCATGATCTCACGGCCTGTGAGTTTGAGTTGGGCTCTGCGCTGACAGTGTGGGGCCTGCTCAGGATTCTCTCTCTCTCAACCTCTCTCTCTCTCTGCCCCCGCTTCTTACTCTCTCTCTCAAAATAAATAAACGTAAAAAATATTGCTAGGATTCAATGTTAGGTGATCAACAACCTAATAAAGACAAAACATAACTTTGTTTTTCTAAGCAGATGAAGGACAAAGGAAAACCTCCGTTTACACTTTAGACCGATCCTCCAAGAAAACCCGTTTCGACAGGGAGAAGCCCCAGACGCCGGTCTTACCCAGGCCCGCTTTGATATTAAAGCCCATTCGGTCCAACAAGGCGAAGTTTTGAAAACACGCACGCGGTCCCTACCTTCTCCTCCCCGTCACCTCCCGCGCAGAGCCGGCTGCCGGCTTCTTGAGACAGGGACACCCAGGGAGTGTGGCTCCGGCGCTGAGGCTGGGCGCCCTGCCCCGCAGGCCAGAGTCCCCTCCGGGCAGGAAGGACCCCAGCTGTGAGAAGGACCGCCCCCCCCCCCCCCCCCCGTGCTCCCAGCCTCCCCGGTGCCTTCACTGGACACCTGCTGTGCCAAGGGCCCCCTCTCCCAGGTGGCCCCATCCCAGGACCGTTACAGAAGTCCAGCCCTTTGGGCCCAAGTCAGGATGATTCGGAGGGGCCAGCGGCTGTTGGGGGTCCTCAGAGCCCTGCCCGCCTCGCTCCCTTCTCCTCCCCGGGTGCCGGGTGCCCATCAGTCTCTGCCAAACCCCCTCCCGAGCCGCCCTCCGCCATTGCGTCCCCGCTGCGCACCAGAGCTCACGCGCCTCCTGCAACACCTTCCTGCGCTCGTGGAGACTTTGTCCTAAGCGTTCCCTCCTTGAATAGCCAGCCTCGCTTTCTTCACGGAGTTGTTTCCTTATTATTTCCAGTAGTCTTAATGACATTTATTAAAATTATCTACGTCTGTGTGTCTGTTCTCAGCTTACCCGTATAACTTCATGGGGCCTTAGACAAAGTTCTAAAGTTTGTTCTGGGGGCGCCTGGGTGGCTCAGTCGGTTGAGTGTCTGGCTTCGGCTCAGGTCATGATCTCGCGGTTTGTGGGTTCGAGCCCCGCATCGGGCTCTGTGCTGACCGCTCAGAGCCTGGAGACTGCTTCCAATTCTGTGTCTCCTTCTCTCTCTGCCCCTCCCCTCCTCACGCTGTCTCTCTCTCTCTCTCAAATATATATAAAACATTAAAAAAAATTAAGTTTGTTCTGTTTCTTTTCGGACAAATTTTGCCATGGAGAGAACATGAAGTTAACTGTCAGGAAGCATAAAAAAGCTATCTCTGTAATGCTGATGATTGTGAAGATGTGTCCAGGTTAAATACAACAGTTTGGTATTCCTTTTAATAGCACATGTTTTCCCAGATCATGTGAACCTGTAAAACATTTGGGTTAGTTTCTGTGTTTCTGAGTTGCAGAATGCTCATTTCTTTTTTATTTTTTTCATGTTTATTCATTAAAAATTTTTTAAATGTTTTATTATTTTTGAGAGAGAGAGCATGAGCAGGGGAGGGTCCGAGAGAGAGGGACACACAGAATCTGAAGCAGGTTCCAGGCTCCGAGCTGTCAGCACAGAGCTCCACATGGGGCTCGAACCCATGAACCCTAGATCATGACCTGAGCCGAAGCCAGACGTTCAACTGACTAAGCCACCCAGGCGCCCCTAATGTTTATTTATTTTTGAGAGACAGAGCACAAGCAGGGGAGGGGCAGAGAGAGAGGGAGACACAGAATCGAAGGAGGCTCCGAGCTGTCTGCACAGAGACTGATGCAGGGCTCGAACCCATGGAATGTGAGATTGTGACCTGAGCCGAAGTTGGACGCTTAACTGACTGAGCCATCCAGGCGCCTCAGAACACTCACGTCTTACAAGTGCTGACTTTTAAATCAATTGAACAGAGCTCTTTTGCAAGTTAATTTTAGCAATACTCCTGGAGGTGGAGAAAATCTCACATTTCAGTGGACACACACCCAGATACACAAACAAGAGGCAACAAAAAGGCGCAGTTTCCAAATATCTCCCTTTTCCAACACAAATCTCATTGCAAGTTGGGACCACGATTTATAGATCCAGTCACTGGCCATTTTTCTCCAGAGTCTAATGAATATTCTGGCCAAGCAGTGTCGCAAAAAAAAAGATTGCCCAACGCCCAGGGGGCTGCCGGGGGGACACGCGGTCACTTCCCGTTTTCCACTTAGAACACGGCGGTTGTATTCGGATCCCAAAAGCTGCAGCGACACACAAACCAAATGAAGCCCGAGCACCTCTGTGAGCGCTGGTTCTTCCCCCAAATGTGGGGCCTCACCACCGAGTCGAACGGCTCCTGGTTTCTAGTTCCCCAAAGTCAGACTTTCCCCGGCTTTCTCTGCAGCCTCTTCTCCAGCAAGAGAAGGAGGCTACGAGACCCGGAGCCCTTGTTCGGAGGCGACTGAAGGAAGGTCTAGAGCCACGCCCGGCAGGGAGAAACCAGCCCAGGTGCCCTTGCACACGCGTGCCCCCTGGTTGGTCTACGCTGAAACCAGAAGCTGTCACCTCGTCACCAGTTAACTCGAGGGCCCAGGTCAGCGGGGCCCAGACACCCAGCCCAGGCGCCACCGGGATGCTTACAGCAGCCGCCAGAGAGGCACCGAGGCCCCAGCGCGCAGCTAGGAAAGGGCTGTGGCGAGAGGCGGCCGGCGGGGAGTCCCGACCCCGCCAGGTGCACGGTCAGGGCAAGTCACAGGACAGGGGGTCTGTGGATGCGGCTTCAGTAAGGGGCCATCACGCCAGCGGGGAGGTTCTGGTTCCTTCCATCCGGGACCTCCACCTCTCCTTGACTCCGTTTGACGTCTCCGGTCTTCTCTGGTGCACTTTCCCCGAAAATCACCAGTTCCATCTGGGTTGTCACACGTATTGATCTGCTGTCAAAAGTACCCACTTTTGCCGCCTCGGTGACGATGGTCGTGTAGCCTGTGTCCTTTCTAACGTTGTTTACTGGAAATTGTGTCTTGTTTCTGACATTGGGGGGTCAAATAGTACTCTTTCCAAAGTGATTGTATCTGGTTTTATTGATCAAATCTGTGATCGTTTTCATTTTTGATTTCTTATCAATATAACTTTCTTCTTTCTTTGAGTTTATTGGTTTTTATAACTTTTGTTATTTATTTATTTATGTTTCCCCTCCAGCTTTATTGAGGTATAATTGTAAAAAAAACTATGTATTAAAATTTTCTTAAAGTTTACTTATTTGTTTTGGGGCCCCTGGGGGGCTCGGTCAGTTGAGCGTCTGACTTTGGCTCAGGTCATGATGGTGCAGTTCGTGAGTTCAAGCCCCGTGTCGGGCTCTCTGCTGTCAGCCTGTCGGTGCAGACTGCTTTGGATTCTCTGTTCCCCACCCCCTCGCTTGTGCTCTCCCCCACAAAATAAATATTTTAAAAAGTTTATTTATTTATTTTAAGAGATAGTGAGCATGAGCAGGAGAGGGGCAGAGAGATTAGACAGAGAGAGACAGAGAGAACCCCAAGCAGGCTGTGCACTGACAGCCCAGACCCCAATGCGGGGCTCGATCTCATGAACTGTGAGATCATGACCTGAGCTGAAATCAAGAATCATATGCTCGGCTCTGTCGTTTGAGTTTCTGACTTTGGCTCAGGTCATGATCTCACAGGTCATGAGTTCACGCCCCACACTGGGCTCTGTGCCGACAGCTCAGGGCCTGGAGTTCACGCCCCGCACCGGGCTCTGTGCCGACAGCTCAGAGCCTGGAGCTGCTTCAGGTTCTGTGTCTCCTTCTCTTTGCTTTTCTCCCATTCATGCTCTGTCTCTGTCTCTCTCTCAAAAATAAACATTAAAAAAAAAAGTCAGACGGTTAACTGGCCGAGGCACTCAGGTGCCCCTAAAACCATATTTAAAGCGTACAGCCTGATGATCTGACGTATGCACCTTGTATAAAATGACCACAATCAGGTCACCGCGCTTAGTTGTCTTGTATTACGCTGTGCGCGCGGCCAGGAATGCTTCAGGTCTGCGCTCTTGGAGATTCAACAACACAGTGTTATTGGCTATGATCCCTGCGCTGTTCATTAGATGCCCAGAGCTGGTCGCCTATAACCTCTGACTGGCCCCCCACCCCACACTCCCCATTCTGCTCTCCATTCCTATGAGTTCAACGTAAAAACAGTATTCCAACATAGACGTAAGACCATGCAGTGCGTCTTTCTCTGACTCATTTCACTTCACATAACGTCTTCTAGATTCATCTGTGTGGTTGCAAACGGCAGGATTCCCTTCCTTCTCGTGGCTGATATTCCGCCGTGTATGAGTACTGCGTCTCGCCCCACTCACCGGGCAGCGGACAGAGGACGTCCGTATCTCGATGACCGTGACTCCGGCTGCAGCGGAGGGGGGAGGGCAGATGCCTCTTCAAGAGCCTGATTTCATTTCCCTCAGATGAGTCCCCAGAAGCGGGATTGCTGGTCGACCTCGAGTTCGAGGCCCGTCCGCACCGCCCTCCCCAGCAGCCACACCAGGCCGCGCTCCCACCAGCAGGGCTGGAGGGTCCCCTCCGCACATTGCTGGCATTGCCCTCTTGTCTTTGAGATTTCCGCCATCCTAAAGGTGGGAGGGTGATCTCTCACGGCGGCTTTGATCTGCGTCTCCCTGACGATGGGTAATGACCTTTCACACACCTGGTAGACGTTGGTCAGAGGAACTGTCTTCTGTGGGAAAGTGCCTGTCAGGTCCTTTGCCCACTAACAGTTTTTTCTTTTTTCTTTTGAGTTGCCCAAGTTCCTTATCTCCTTTATCATTAACCCCTTATCCAATGTATGGTTTGCACATATTTCCTCCCGTTCTTCAGGGGCCTTTTTGTTTTGTTGGTTTCCTTTGTTACGCAAGATTTATTCTCATCTTTATAAGGCGGCTGCTCGGGTAAGAATTCTAGAGTAACAGGTTTTCCCTCAGCACTTCGAGAAAATCTTCCCTGACTCCTGACCTCTCCTGCTGTGACACAGAGGTCACTAGTGTGTCCAGCTGTCCTTCCTTTGTGGTGACCCTTTGTTTCTTCTGGCGGCTTGTAAGATCTTTCCTTTGATTTCTGTAATGGTACTTTGGTCTGTCTAGTGTTGCTTTCTTTTTATTTCTTTTTATTTTTTAAAAATGTTTATTTAGTTTTGAGAGAGAGAGAGACAGAGCATGATCAGGGGAGGAGGAGAGAGAGGGGGGGACACAGAATCAGAAGCAGCTCCAGGCTCTGAGTTGTCAGCAGAGAGCCCGACATGGGGCTCGAATCCACAGACCGTGAGATCGTGACCTGAGCCGAAGTTGGACATTCAATTGACTGAGCTGCCCAGGTGCCCCGTCTAGTGTTATTTTCTAAATGTTCTTAGAAGCCACTGACCGTTGAGGATGTAAAACTGGTAGCTCTCCACAGCATTGCAAACTGTGTGTCCATCATGCCTTCCCATTGAGCTGCTCCTCTTCTGTCTGGAGTGCTGCCCACACGCGGCTCCTCCAAGTTCTCATTCTCTTCATCTCCCTACTAAATGTATTTTCTACCTTGGTCTAACTCCTTTGGCTCTATCTTCCAGGTCATGAATTCCCTTTACAGTAATATGGAAACTGATATTTATTCTACAATATTATTATTATTTTTTAAAGTAGGTTTCATGCCCAGCATGGAGCCCAACGTGGGGCCTGAACTCATACCCTGAGATCAAGACTTGAGCCAAGATCAACAGTCAGACACTTAACCAACTGAACCAGCACGTACCCCGATTCTACGTTACATTTTAAATTTCCATTATATTTTTCATTTGTGAAACTTCTACTTGGTTATTTGAAAAACCTCCTTGCTCTTTAAACATACCACTAAGCTTTTACTTTAAAATCATTTTAAACATGCTTATTCTCTAATCTATGATTCTATATTCTGTGATTCTACACTCCACACAACTCACAGGGCGGCATTCTCGTGTTATGCTGCTGTCCACCTCAGCTGTAGGGCCTTGTTTCCTTGCTGTTTTTAAAATTAATTAATTAGGGGCGCCTGAGGGGCTCAGTCGGTTGAGCGTCCGGCTCCGGCTCAGGTCATGATCTCCCGGTTCGTGGGTTTGAGCCCCGTGTCGGGCTCTGTGCTGACAGAACAGAACCTGGAGCTGCTTCGGATTCTGTGTCTCTTAGTCTCTCGGCCCCTCCCCTGTTCACACTCTGTCTCTCTCTGTCTCTCAAAAATAAATTTAAAAATGTAAATAAAATAAATGAATTAATTAGCTTGCTTCCTTCCGGGCAGTGGCTGATCTCTTCGGGATCAGCATAGGAGCGAAGGCTTCGGTGGAAGCGAGCTTCTCCACGGGAACCTGGTTTCTTCTGCGGACCCCCCAGCAACAAGTCCACACCACAGACACACTCGAACGGGAGGGTGTCCTCACATTTCCGACCACGGTCGGCAAAGACAACTGTCCTTGCCTTCCAGTTCTGCGTGGCACATCTATTCCTCATTCTAGCTGTCTGGGGCCGGAGGGTGCTGCACTTTCCAGCTGGCGCGGGCTCCGGGCCAGGGAGGCCGAGGGAGGGGACGGCTCCGTCCACTCTGTGCCTCGGGCCCCACACGGCCCGACGCCGGAGCGTCCGGCCCAAGGGGAAGGAGTTTTGGCACCAACAAGGCTTTCTGCTTTCATTTCAGTTTTGGCCTCTGTGGAATTTTTTTTAACTTCATGCCACGTCAGCAATGAATTTTCTGAAACGGTAATCGCTTCAACCTAAGGATTTTCTAAGAGATCCAGTCGGGTCTGATCAATTCACTTTTGCCCATTAAACCTTGAGTTCCAAGAGACCAGGAACCACGATTGATTCATTTCTGCATCCTGGGACCTGGCACCCATTAGCGTGTGCACAGGAAATATTATTGGGACGAATAACGCCAAAGACAACCACTGCAGGTTCAAGTAATTGGTCTGAAATTCTAAGTACAATCAAAGCAGTTTCCTTTCTGAAAACTCCTGAGGCTGTAACTGAACACCAGGGTGGACGGGCCTGGCCCTGGGCAGCTGGCTATCCACGGGAACCTTGTTTTAACCAAATTAGCTGGGAAGTTGCCCAACTGTACTTTAATTGAAATCACACGGGTTTGATGCACGGGGACGGCAGAGAGTTTATGTTGTAGACAAATTGCACAATTAGAGGAATCAGATTCCAAAGGTTTAGAAAAATATTCTCAGCATGCAAACTTTGCAACTTCTGCTGCTTCCTAGTGATATTCTTCATTCCCTCATTGGGATTTTTTTAAAGTTTATTTATTTATTTTGAGAACAGGGTGGGGGAGGGGAGAGAGAGAGAGAGAAAATCCCAAGCAGGCTCTGCACTGTCAGCACAGAGCCGGACATGGGGCTCAAACTCACAAACCATGAGATCGTGACCTGAGCAGAAACAAAGAGTCTGATGCTGACCTGACTGAGCCCCCAGGCGCTCCCTCTTTGGTGCTGACATTCGCCCCAATCACTGGATGGTCTCATCCACCCACGGTCCCATAATTCAGTCTTCATCTCTTCAATCAGCTCTGGTGGAATGTGTGTTCTCTGTTGTGCGGTTCCCACGGGCTGCACGGAAGGCACGTTCCGACTCCGTGTTCCCCGCCTCACAGGCTGATGTTAGTCGTTGCAACAGCGCAGAGTCCGCGGCGCAGGAATCCGAGCTGGTCGCGCGGTGGCACCAGCAGACGGTGGCCGCTGCGTCGGCTTCACGAGGGTGCGGCGCCCACACTGGACCGGAGAGTGAGATCCGGAGGCGGCGCCCGGTGCCCCGTCCTGCGACTTCTGCCTGGAAAGCACCAGGCTCTGAATGCTCATGTGGCCTCAGACGTCAGCGGCCCCCGAGGGCTGTCAGGTTGTTGTGACCGTCCCCAGGACAGCGTTCACGGCTCTCCCCGTGACACGTGCGCAGGTGCCTGTGTCGCCGCCCCTCACTCTTCCTGGAGAGCCTGGGCCTGTTTAAAGGCTCTCCCGAGCTCAATGTCCCTCCTGGGGTCCCTTCCCGCTTTCCCAAGTCCTCTCGCGTTTTCGTCTGCTCCATCTGCAGCTCTCTTCTTACGAGAACGACGTTGAAACCTGACGTTCTGAATACATGCAAACGCAAGGTGCCGCGTCTCTATTTAGACATGTGAGCCATACAATGTAATACAAGCCGAGAGAAAACGCAACCAAAATACCCACGTTCCCTTCCCGCATGCGCACGCTTCTCCTCTTTTATCCATCCTTTCTTCAACTTGCCTTTGTTACGTTCTGAACTAAAACACGGGCTGCACGTGTTTCCCTGAATTTCTTTAGCATTTCAGTAGACTCCCGAGTGCCTGGGGAGCCCCTGCCCCCAGGACCTGCCCAGAATTCTGCAATGGGGAGCAGGAAGGAGATACTAGAATACTTATGTTTTACTTTTGTCAGCTTTTTAAAAATTACTGTTCCCCCTCCCTGCTCACACTCTCTCACTCTCTCTCGAAATTAAATAAACATAAATAGTTTTTTTTAATTGCTATTTTGGGGATGCCTGGGTGGCTCAGTCAGTTAAGCATCCAACTTCAGCTCAGGTCATGATCTCGCAGTTCGTGGGTTTGAGCCCCACGTCGGGCTCTGTGCTGACAGCTCAGAGCCTGGAGCTGCTTCAGGTTCTGTCTCTGTCTCTCTCTCTGCCCCTCCCGTGCCCCTCTGTCTCTCTCTCTCTCTCAAAAATAATAAAATGTTAAATAAAAAATTGCTGTTTTTCATCTTTTATAATATGTGTACTAGTATGTCTCATGCATGTAATTTATGAGTGTGCAGAGGCTAGGGCACAGGTGCAAACACCGTGTACTGATGAGTGTGTGGTGGAGACAGCACAGAGGACACTGCTTGATTTAATTCTTTTCTCAAGCAAAGATGCTTCTAGCGTTAAAGGTACTTGTCCAGGCATCTGCCTCTGTTTCCTCCATCAGTCCTGCCTAACGTAAGATTTAAAGGGTGGAAAATCTGAATCACGACACAGCCTTATCTTGCTAAGATTTTGTTCAGTAACGCACATCTTTCTTTTTCACGTGATTGTCCAATGCCAAGAATTTCCGGGCTGCTCTGTAAGGGT
>NC_043703.1:2152831-2178088 GCF_006229205.1 Suricata suricatta | reverse complement strand
TCCTGAGGTCAACACTTAGTGCTGTTTCTTGGAAGTGGCCATGGCGTCTCTGGAATCTTGTTAGCCTGACGGGCGTAAGCAAAGGCGGCCATCCTGCCCAAGAGCTGATCATGAGTAAGACTCAAAACAGCCACGGCTGCTTCCTCACACACCTGCAAAGTTCAGGATTCTTGAAAGCTGACGACTCTTTAACTCATCATATGACCTATACTTTCTTCTTAGAATTTTTGAATTGTATAATATTTATGCTTATAGTATTTTTAAAAAATTTAATGTTTACTTATTTTTGAGACAGAGATACAGAGCACAAGCAGGGGAGGGGCAGAGAGAGAGAGGGACGCAGGATCTGAAGCAGCTCCAGGCTCTGAGCTGTCATCATAGAGCCCGACGCGGGGCTCAAACCTAAAAACTGTGAGAGCATGCCCTGAGCCAAAGTAGGACTCTTAACCAACTGAGCCCCCCAGGTGTCTTTACTGTTTATTTATCTTTAGGGGGGGGGAGAGAGAGAGAGAGAGAGAGAGAGAGAGAGAGAGTGAGAGAGAGAACGAGCCAGAGAGAGAGGAAGACACAGAATCCGAAGCAGCTCCAGGATCTGAGCTGTCAGCACAGAGCCCGATGTGGGGCTCAAACCCACGGACTTCGAGATCATCACTGGGGCCGAAGTCAGACACAACCAGCTGAGCCATCCAGGCGCCTCTACAGTATTATCGTAAAGCAAAAAATACACATTTTAGCGGAAAGATATTTCCTCTCTCACATTACTTTTAATGACACAAATGTTTCCTAGATTTTGGCTCTGCTTAATCTAGTAGGAAACCACGGCACCTGCTCCTGGTGGTCCTCACCCACCCAAGGGCTCCCACTTCCTACTCCTGGTTCTTCCAGGCGCCCAGAGCAGGGAATGCTAGGTTCATGGCCACCATGGTGGCATCCACCTGCACCTGCCCTTTGGGGCGGCACAAATGCGCTCCAGGGGCCCCTCCTCAGCTCCCACCGCCAGGAAACTTAGCGTCCTCCCTATCTTTTCCTTACAGTCTCACTTTCAGATTTTTCGTCCAAAGAGCTCATTTAAATGGATTTCTGGGTCGGGGAAGAGATATCTTTGCGCACGTCGGGGAGAGGATATGACCTCTACTCGCCTTCAAATGGCCCCACATCAGCTTCTTCAGCCCTTGGGTTCCAGGAGGCTCAGGGTCTGCAGAATCCACACTCCACTAACTCCTCTTGTGCTAGAATCCTATTTCAGATTCAGTCACCTAGCTTCTAGCTAGCTAAGTCCTCGCTAAGTCTAGCTGGCCAGAATTTTAACACACTCAGAGACACTTCCAAGTCACTCCCCAGAGTCACGCTCTGACGGGGGAGTGATAAGTGGCCACAGTCAGCGGAGACAGTGGTTTGCTGTTGTTTGTTTCAGTCCTTCAGGTGTGTTTCCCGATGGTCCTTCGGCATCACTTTCAAAAATTTCCATAAGGAAATAATCAGAGAGTTCTGGAAAGATTTACACACGAAGATACACATTACACTTACAGTTATAATTTATGTTACTATTTGTAACCCTTTAAAATAAAAGTTAGCAGGGTGGGCGCCTGACTGGCTCTGCCAGCGGAGCGTGTGACTCTTGATCTTGGGGTTGTGAGTTCGAGCCCCACATTGGATGCAGAGATTACTTAAAAATAAAGTCTTTAAATAAAAATACCCAAATAATAAAATAAAAAATAATGTACAGTAGAATCTAATGTTACACTATATCATAACGAACTGGAATGAAAATAAAAACATAAAAATAAAATAAAAGTTAGAATCAAAGTATTTAATTATAGGAAAATGCTTCACTAGACAATGTAAATACTCCACAGTCATTGAGAATTTCTATTTGGAGAAAACTGGAAGATATGGAGAAGTGTACATAACCTAGAATTTTATAAAATCTCTTTTTTAAATGCTTATTTTTGACAGAGACAGAAAGAATGTGAGCAGGGATGGGAGGGCAGAGAGAGAAAAAGACATAGAATCCGAAACAGGCTCCAGGCTCCGAGCTGTCAGCACAGAACCTGACTCAGGGCTCGAACCCACAAGCCACGAGGTCATGACCTGAGTGAAGTCTGATGGCTAACCAGCTGAGCCACCCGGGCGCTCCATGTAATCTAGAATTTTAAAAAAATCACACGGGGCGCCTGGGTGGCTCATTCAGTTGGGTGTCCGGCTTCGGCTCAGGTCATGATCTCACAGTTTGTGGGTTTGAGCCCTGCGTCAGGCTCTGTGCTGACAGCTCAGAGCCTGGAGCCTGCTGCAGATTCTGTGCCTCCTTCTCTCTCTGACCCTCCCCTGCTCGCACTGTCTCTTTCTCTCTCTCTGTCAAAAGTAAATAAAACATTAAAAAAATTTAAAAATGACAAGACGATAGGTAAACATTGTCGAGGCGTGTTCTGTATTGAATCTGTCTGTGTGGCCTGGGGTGCATCCGGCCCAGAGCCACACGCACGCAGTCATGGCGGCTTCGTTGACTTTGCTCCGCGTCTGGCCTCGGGATTGGAACTGGCTCTTCTGTTCCGGACACCAAGAGGATTAACCTGCCTCACCTCCTGGAGCCGGACTGGGCTGGGCCCCTGGAATGGATCCGGGAGGGAAGAGAAAGACACGGACACCCAGGCTCCTGAGATCCTGATAACGACAGGAGAAAGAGAAAAAGCAGCTTGCTCGGCCTGCGCTTAAGCAAATTCGTGACTACCGTAGATCATGCTCGGGCCGGTATGTATACTGCCCTGGCGGGAAGAGCTAGTTGGAAGTCTCACCTGCGGGGAGGGTGCTCTGCTCAGGAGCCTGAGTCAGGGCTCCAGCCAGGCTGTTCAGCGCCCGCCTCTCCGGCCAGAAGGTCGGATGAGTGCCCGAGTTGATGCACGAAGCCTTCTTTGTTCCTCTCTGACTCGCTCCCTCTTTCCCTTTACCATAATTGTTTAGCTTCCTGTATTCCCTTTCCCTTATAACTAAGTCTTCCTCCAGGAAACAAAGTGAGGCTGTCGTGAATTACTAGGATTCAGAACCAGGGGAATGTTCAGTTTCCACATCCATCTCTCTTTTCTCCTAAAGACCAGTTTCAATGACCAAAACCCAATGAGAATAAAATTGTAACCCTTGTATGTAAAAGTGACCATGATGAACAACTGGATATGGGAGATGGACCACGGGGTTCATGGCCCCACGAAAGGAACAAATACAGCAGACAATGTGCAGGTGCTAATTAATGTTTCTAGAGAAATATGAGAAGACATCTTCCACGGAAAAACAACAGTGGCCATAAGAAAGAGTCACCATTGAAATATGAGCCAGCAATTCTACGTCCAAGACTTTATCTTAGGGATTTACACACGGTAGTCACCGTCAATGCCTATTCAAAGGCCAGCCGCATATTTGCAGCAGTAGAAGATTTAGCAGAACATAAGTGTTGACACATTGACATAACACACAGGTATAATGACAGAAAGAATGTGGGAGACCTTTGTTTACTGATGAAAGTTTTCTAAGATACTTTCCTGAATGAAAAAAAGCACATTGTCTATATATTATTGCAAATGTGTAAAAATGAATTTGTGTGTGTGTGTGTGTGTGTGTGTGTGTGTGTGCACGTGTGTGTAATGACACACTGGCCGGGAGAGGTCTGTGCATCTAGAGACCGGGACATGGGTCTGCAGTCAGACACTACAGTACTCTCCTGCTCACATTGTTCCGGCTCTTTCTGCTTGGCCCCGACGTCCCTCCGAGTCCCCGTTCTTGGTCTCTTGAGCACCGCACACTGTCAGCACGACCGGACGCTCCAGGCCCGTCTTGTCCTTTCCCAGCCCCAGAAGCCATTATTTCCCAGGGACCCTGATTTATCTCATCGGAGGATGATATTCAGACGCGGCTGTGCCTGTCGCTCTCCGTGATCACTTTTCGTGGGACCTCGGAGCAGATGAAGCCAGGAAATAAGTGTGTGCCTGCTAACCCGTGTCTACACGTGTATCTGTGACTACCTCTGCATTCCGTATCTGTATGTACGGTAGACTGAGCATGAATCCAAATCGCTATAAGGAAACAACCAGAGTACATGAAGAGGGAAAGAAGACCAATCTTCCTCATAGAATAATTCCGAATGATACAGGAAGAAGGGGATTCCAGGAGGTGGAGCCCAATCTCCCCCTGCCCCACCCCGCCCCTGGAGGATGGACTGGATTTATCGACTTGCTTCCCAAGAATAGAGTCCGGAGACCAGAAAATGGTAGCTTCGCAGCTGAGAAGTTTGTGACCCAGGCTACCGTGACCAGTGCCCATTCGTGCTGGCGGCATGTGCCCCATGGGATGTGGGGAGAGAGAAGCGGCCTTCCAGAACAACCCTACAACCCTAGATAAACACAACGGAAACATCAGTCTACCACCGCTCCCCCCACTGTCAAGGTCACGGAACACAAGGACCGACTGAAGAATTGCCACAGACACATGATGGCCAAGTGCAGTGGGGGGTCGTGGGTGGGGTGTCCACACAGAAGGACATTCACACAGGTGACATCCAGACAAAATCTGGAGCTCGGCTAATGGAAATATACCAACTTTCATCTCTTAATTTGACAAACATGCCACAGTCATGTGGGACGTAGACATTAGCAGATACGGGGGAGGGGCATGGGAGGCTCCCATCTTTGCACCTTTTTCTATAAATCTAAAAACTTGGCAAAATAAAACCTCATTAAAAAACATAAATCGTGGTCTCGGACTACATTGAATTAAGAATAGGAATTAAATGAAGCAAAGCATGGTGCTTTGTAATTCTTCTCCTTAATGTTTATTTATTTATTTTGAGAGAGAGGTGAGCGCACCAAGGGCAGAGAGCGAGAGAGAGGGAGGGAGAGAATCCCAAGCAGGCTGCACACTGTCAGCGCTGACCCCCACGTGGGGCTCAAACCCACGAACCATGAGATCATGACAAGAGCCAAAATCCAGAGTCAGACATGTAACCGACTGAGTCACCCAGGCGCCCCGGTGCTTGTAATTCTAACGGGAACCAGATCCGGCGGGGTTACGACAGTTACCAGTGCGCATTAACATTGCAAACCTAGCGTCCCCTTCCCCTCTCGTGGGGGCGGCGGATCTGACTCGTGTGACGGTGGGGCCGGGCGTGGAGGGTTCAGGAGGAGCACAGTGCGTTGTTAGAGCCGCCCGGGGGCGGCGGGGGACGTCTGTGTGGTTGTGTCCGCAGGATTCACCCAAACAGATGGTCTGCACGGCCAGGAGCTTTGGTACAGGGACCCGCGCAGACGCGTAGCGCACCGAGGCTGACCAGAGCCGTGTTCCAAGCCGGGAGAGGGCTACAAATATGGAAAGGGGAGGCAGCCAGCCTCTGCGGTGCTGAATTAGAGTGAATCCCATCGTACGAGCTCATGGTTGTCACACGTGTGTGGGGATCACCACAGACCTCCTAGTTCTGGGCGCTCAGGGCCTTGAAGCGAAGCCGGCAGGCAGCTGCCAGCGGGTCTGGAGGCCGGATCTGGATTCCAACACGGTTCTCCACTACAGGGAGCTGGGGTTTGCTGAAAAGCGGCCGACTCCAGCCTGGGCAGGGAAGTGTGTTGCCCCTGGAACATCTCGGGCCAGAAAGTCGGGGAACGCCACAGCTCCGGCACGCATCAGATGACGTGGGCGTCATCTTCAAGTAGCTTCTATGCCACAGCTGAATGTCACAACAGAGAGGGCTGGCAATAGACTATGACCCATTGAGTAAAATAAGGATCTCTGGGTATTTTCTGACATGAACAAGTAAGCAGTTAAAGCCGGATCCCAACTGATACGCGTAGGAGGGTTGGAATTAGAACACCAACATCCGGCCAAGTCAGCATGGCAACAATTCAAACAAAAGCAAGAGGGCACATAGTTCCCAGCACTCACATGCAACCACCTTAACCGGGGAGAACCTGGGCAGGCGTGAACGTGGCCGTGAGACGGAGGAGCACTGTGAGCCTCCCGACATGCCTCCCCGAGAGCACAGCGTCCCTTTGTGGTCTTCTTACCAAAAATGCACAGTCCGAATATAATCAGGAGGAAATATCGGAACATTCCACAAGGTAACCAGGCAGTTCTGACTCTCCAGGTTATTAAAGACAAGCGAGGACTGAGGAACTGGTCCCGAGCGAGGGACACTGAGCAACCGTCACACGCAGGGTGCGGGCCGGCAGCCAGGGCACCTCGGGGAGTCAGGGCTGCTCGCGGGGAGTCTGCGGGTCAGCTGGCCGCGCTGGGTCAGGGCTGGCTGTACTGGAGCGACGCAGGGGAGTGGCCTTAGTTTTGGGGAAACGCTTCTCAAGTGTTTGGGGGAAACAGGACGTCACATCTGCAACTTACGCTCAGATGTTTCAGAAAACAGTAACAGATAAAGAGAAGGAAAGAAAGGATGAGAAGACAAAAATGGGAAAATATTAATAACTAGGGAGTCAAGGTGAAAGATATAAGGGTATCGTTTTTTTCTTATAATTTTATACTTTGAAGTTATTCCAAAATAAAAATTTAAATTTAAATTAAAACAGGGGCATCCAAATGGCTCAGTCAGTTAAGCGTCTGACTCTTGGTTTCGGCTCAGGTCATGGCCTCAGGGCTCAGGGGATCAAGCCCTGAGTTGGGCTCTGTTCTGACAGCGCGGAGCCTGCTTGGGCTACTCTCTCTTGCTCTTGTGATGTCCCTTGGCAGCTGGCAGGCTGTGCGTGCTCCCTCTCTTTCAAAATAAACATTTAAAAAAAGGTTAAAGTAAATAGTTAAAATGAATAAAAAGTTAAATAAAATAAAACTAAAGAATAGAATAAAAAGTTTAAAATAAAATAGTTAAATAAAAATAGTTACAAATAAATTAAAATTAAAAAGAAGATTTAAAAGTTTTAAAAAAGCATCACATTTATAAGGTAAAACTAATTTCCAGAGGAAATTAAAATACAAAAGGAGCCTTCGTCTTTCAGCCATGTGCGAGCAAAGGGACAGAAACGTGAGTTCCGGGCTGTGACAATCCCGAATCATGCTCATATGTAGAACTCTAAATCTTGAAACAGGACACACCTAGTCTCCTGTGTCTCCTGACCAGCCACGGATTTGATGGTCATATTATTAATGTACAAAGAAAGCCTCAGCGGAGTAAATCAAGTTCATGGTGTTTTTCTCCAAGCAGATGCAGTTGTGCACAAACCGCCATAGAATCGGTCCTGCCCCCCAGCAGGGGCTACTCACCTGGGTGGGTCACGAATGCTTTATGCCTTTGCTCTATTTTGTCTCTGAAATAATGTGGAGGTGGGGGCCCCATGTCTATCCAGAAGGCGTTTTATTTCAGGATGCTGTGCGAGGTCACGTGTCCCCAGGGCAAGGTCAGACCGCGCTCTCCGAGAAGTCCCAGCGAACTCCTCTGTCATCGGGCTGGAGGCTCACGTGGTCGCTGGTTTTCATTTTCATTCGTGTGTTGCTGTTTCCATTGTGGATGCTTTTTATGAGTCTTTCACTTTATTTGTTTTTTCAGTGTTTGTTTATTTATTTTGTGAGACAGAGGGAGAGAGGGAGAGAGAATCCTAAGCAGGCTCCGCGCTCAGTGAGGAGCCCGAGGTGGGGCTCGATCCCACGACCCTGGGATCATGACCTGAGCCGAAATCAAGACTCAGACTGAGCCACCCAGGCAATTCTAAACCCAGAGTCCCTTTCTCTACAGCGCCTGCAAACGGGCCTACACTGGGGTTCTGGAAGGACCCGCTTGCCTTGGCTTGTCTCCTTCAAATTCTTAGGCCGTCAGGCCGCTAGTCTGCGCTGCGTTTGCCTGGCCTTCCTCGGCGGTGCTCACGGGCCCCCACTGCGTGCGGGGGTGTCAGCTCTAGTTCCGGGAGAGCCGCCAGTGAGGCCCTGACCCGGCCGGCGCGCTCGGGGGTCCGGAGCGGGGCCAGCGTCTGTCCCCACATTCTCTTCTACGGCTGGAGGCGGTTCATCTCTTTGTTGCCTGCAGGCTTAGATCTTTGACCAATCAATTTCCTCCTCTACATTTTATTTACTGATTTTGAGAGAGAGAGAGAATGAGCGGGAGAGGGCAGAGCGAGAGGGGGACGGGGATCCATAGCAGGTCTATGCTGATGGCAGAGAGCCCCACGTGGGGCTCAAACCCAGGAACCGTGAGATCATGACTCGAGCCAAAGTTGGACGCTCAACCGACTGGAAGACCTGGGTGCCCCGAGCAATCAGTGTTCAAGGGAAGACGGCAGGGCTGGATCCTCAGGGTCTCTCCTGTGGTTTTATCCTGTAACCTCGGGGGAGGTCTGACTTCTGGAAGGTCCTTGGGAGGAGTCGCCCACTGGCATTTTCAACCCCCCGAGTGGCCTCTCCAGGGCCCGCAGGAGGACGGACAAGTGGATGAGATGACAGAGCCCAGGGCACACGCCTAGCTGCACCTGGATGGACGGCTAAGCCCTGTTCTCGGGGGCTCCAGAAGCGACAGCAGGCACGTCAGGGAGGCAAGGCAGAGACCGCGGCACCCGCCTCACTGACCGCCGTCAGGTGCAGGCCGACGACCCGGGTTAGCACGGAGCACCGGGGCGGGGAGGGCCGAGCGGAAGAGATCGAATCCGTAGGGAGACAACGGTGGGAAAAGAGAAGCCCGAACGGCTTCCCCTGAGCTCTCCCAACCCTTCACCAGTTCTTCAGAAGCTCTTCCAAAAATCAGGAAAAGGGAAGTCCCGCCTCCTGTGGCCGGCGTGGCCGGGACCCACGTGCGCTCGGGGGCATGAGCACGACGGACTCCCAGGTCCGAAGGCCCGCGACGCTGACCCTGCGCGTGGTGCCCCATCCCCGCCGTCCTGGCCCCCTTCTCCGCGTGGGGTCTGCTTCCCGGGCTTGCGGACCTCACTGAGCGGAACCCTGAAGCCTTTCACACAAGTCTGCTCCCTTCCCCCTCAATCCGACACCGCCTCATTTATTCCATCTAATCCTTTACTTTTTAAAGCTCATTTATTTATTTTGAGAGGAGGGGAAGGCAGAGAGAGGGAGAGAGAGCCCCAAGAAGGCTCTGCGCGGTCTGCACAGAGCCCCAGGCAGGGCTCGAAGCCACAAACCGAGAGGTCATGACCTGAGCTCAAATCAAGAATCGAATGCCCCCAGGTGCCCCAATTCCACATAAATCCTTTGTTTTTTCAAGTTAACAAAATTTGTTTTCGTGTTCATTTATTTATCTTGAGAGAGAGAGTGAGCAGGGGAGGGGCAGACACAGAGAGAGAGAATCCCAAGCAGGCTCTGCACACTCTGCAGAGAGCCTGATGTGGGGCTCGAACTCATGAGCTACAAGATCACGACCTGAGCTAAAGTCGATGCTTAACTGACTGAGCCACCAGGCACCCCGCCCCTCAAGGTTTTTTTGAAAAAGATTATTTATTTATTTTGAGAGAGAGAGAGAGAGAGAGAGAGAGAGAGAGTCCGCCCCAGGCAGCCCAGAGCCCGACCCTGGGCGCATTGGGAGCGTCCGCCTCCACACCCATCGCCTTCTCCGCCAGCCCTCCACCCACTTGCCTATTTCCTTCCATCTTTAACTCTTTATAAAAAGATGCCCAATTTCTATTAATACGTATGTTAGAACACACTTTTCCCTTCCTTTTATCTGGACTTCCTGTCTCTTTTTATAGTGAAGTAATTTGATTCCTTTCTCTCCTTTAATGAGAGACATTGTTCTAAGTTTAGAACTGCCAATTTTATCCTGATAAACACGGTTATCTTCGTTTGTAGTAAAGTTTTATCTCTTCACACGTAGCGTAAGAGTCTCTTAAACCAAGAGCCTCTGGGGCCGCTTGCTCCTGCCCTTCTTTCATAGTTGAGGGGGCCCTGTCAGCGGTTGGGGGCCCTGTCAGCGGTTGGGGGTCCTGCTCAGCGGTTGGGGGTCCTGCTCAGCGGTTGGGGGTCCTGCTCAGCAGTTGGGGGTCCTGTCAGCGGTTGGGGGTACTGCTCAGTGGTTGGGGGTGCTTCTTGGGGGTCAGGGGTCCTGTCAGTGGTTGGGGGTCCTGCTCAGCAGTTGGGGGTCCTGCTCAGCGGTTGGGGTGGATTTGGAGCCCTGCTCCCAAGGTGTATGAGTGCGGGGGGCGGGCGCAGGAGGGGTGCAGCGGGCACAGAGCAGCTACCTGCGTGGAAAGTGGGGTTTGCCCAGGGGAGAGGGAAAGGCCGGTGTTGACACGTCCCCCAGTCGGTCACACCCAACGGTCCTGCACCGCAGGCTCAGGGGCTCCGAGGACAGACAGAACTGCCCATTCGGAAGGGGGGTTGGGTTATGGTAAAAACGCTTCAGAATAACGCTTCAACAGCATCAAAATACAGTAGAAAACTAAACTACATCGTGGGTGGGGGTCACAGAAGATAATGGTGTGAAGCTCAAACTGGCAAATTAAAGAAATGAAAATATCTGATATTGGCAGGGGCTCTGGCAGACAATCCCTTTCAAAAACAAAACACAAAACACAAAAAAAGGCAAGTTGGCTTAAATGTTCTCTAGGGAAATTGGGCATCCTGTTCAAAAGCCTAAACATACTATTCTTATCCGCAACTCTTTACCCCACTGGGAACCACGGCCCGTGGTGGCTGCTGCCCGTGCGCTTGTTAACCTTCCCAGAGATGCGTAGAGGGGGAGCCGTCACCAGGCTGCACAGCGCGAAGCACGGGGCAGCCGGATGGACAGAGGGACGTGGTCCGTGGGCGCCCACGGGCTGCCAGCTCTGAGCCCCTCGACCTCCAACAGAGGCTGGAGTGGGGAAAATCGGAAACCCCGGGCCTCCAGCACCGAGCTGGCAGGGATGTGGGCAAAGAGGGGCAGGGCCAGGCCCCTCCCGCCCCCACCCCTGCACCGGGTCCTGCAGGCCTCTGGGTGAACCACGAGGGGACCCAGACCGCCCGCGGCCGGCGTGAGTCCTGAACTGTCCTCTGGTCCTCCCCCAGAGGGTCACGAATCCAGCTGTCGCTAGATGGTGACGGGCTTCTTTGTTTGCTTTCGTTTATAGCCTTGCTCCCAGTGCTAGTTTTCTGCTGCCTCCAACTTCCGAGAGAACTCTAATTTTACAAAAAATGATAGACTTGGTTTGTGGCAAAATGGATTTTCAGGGAAGTAACTGGCCCCAGGCTGCCAGTTATTAGTAGAGGGTTGAGAACTTGAAACCTCAAATCTGATTCTGAATTCTATGCTCTGTTCACTGGAGGAATGATCTCTTTCTAAAAGCTTTTATGTTTAAAAATTTTTTTTTTAATTTTGAGAGTGGGAGCACAAGCAGGGGAGGGGCGGAGAGAGGATCTCAGGATCCACACTGTCAGCCCGGAGGCTGACGCAGGGCTCGTCCCATGACCCCGGGATCATGGCCTGAGCCGAAACCCAGAGTCAGATGCTCAACCGACTGGGCCACCCAGGTGCCCACTTCTAATAACATTTAAACATATGTTTGCATTTTTGAGATTGGAACCAAATCTTGATGAGCCTTTCGCTGTGGGTAAGATCCCGAGGATAATTTCAAAAAGAAATAAGCAAGTCAGTTTGCACTTTTGGGGTTGCATTCACCTCCTTTCTGAGTTGGAGGATGTTAGGCTGCTCTAGGGTCCCTTAACCTTCTTGGCTCCGGCACTGTCATAGAGCCGAGGTCACCTTGCGGGGCGTCCCTTGGCCAAAAGAAACACCCAGTGATTCTATTTGTCAAGGATAGCGTTCCAACAACTTAGTAAATATTTGTAGCCTCACAACTGGGTAGCCATTGGAAAAAATAAAACCCTATAAATCAAAATAAAACATATTTCACCGAACCCTTAAAGAGCCACTGTTTCTTGCCCGGCTCTTGCCACTCACCGAGGCCGCTGAAGCAGCCAGGCCTGCAGCCACAGTCTCACGTTCAGGCTGTGAACTCCTCCAAGCTAGCGGTTCCGGGGAATACGACTGTGCATCCTTAAATCATAAAGTCTCCCGTGGCACGCTGGGGTTCCTCGGCACACAGTTTGGGAACCGATGGAGCAAGCCGTCTTAACCGTGCCGCCCCCACCTTAGGAGGTGTCGCCCCTGCAGGCCTCCTCGTCGGTGACTCTGCCTGTGAACTGTTTGTGAAAAACGCTTCTCAGTGGCAACAGGTCAAGCAACATCCCTCATGTCTTCATTGCTGTGAGCGCACTTGGAGCGGATTAATTTGCTAGGTCTTCCTCCGTGGGTGATGGATACCAAGGGACAATGAAAAGAATATTCTAAGCTTCTCAGCCGCGTTCTCCTGGGTGGCCCCATCCTGACGATGGAGATCTGGTTTGCCCATGACTGGGAGCTGGGAAGGAGTCTCAGTGTCTGGAGTGGACACTTAGACCCCGGGAGGGGGAGGGGGATGAACAAGACGCTCCCCCTGCTCCCCTGCCCCCCGAGGACGGGGACGGGTCAGTCTTCCCCTGGATCCCGGGTCATCTGCACCAGACGGATGGGCCTCCGCATCAGTGAAGGGCACTGGGCTCTAGGGAGAGCCACATTCGTAGTTTGCCTGATCGAAACCCCCAGCGGGCCCCTGGGGGGTGGGTAAAATGTCATGAGCAAGAGTTTGATCACGTATAGAAGACAGTCTCTGCAAAAAAAAAAAAAAAAAATTACCCGAATTCCTTGTTTGGGTTTTATTTTTATAAAAGGAGATTCAGACACATGGGGCTTCCTCTTACAATCTCACTTTGAGAGAGAATTAATATTATTTTAATGACTTAAGCTTCAACTGACTATAAATCTCTCTTAATCTGTGTCCTGAATTTGAACTCTTTCTTGTTGGCCGGACCTCTGAGTCCTTTTAAGGTTTGGAAACCCTTCCTCAAACCCCCAGATGCTCCACGACCGCAGGATAAGTGTTTCTGCCCGTCCCCTCCACATCAGGAAGCAGGGGCGCACCGGTAAGGGGGCAGGGCCGCATCCTCGGTGAGCGTGCACAGAGCGCCTCCTACAGATTCGTGCACTTACGAGGGCCCCCAGGTGCGGGATGACACGCACAGCCCCACGGAATCCCAGGCGATGCACTCGGCCACAACGCTGGTGGAGGCGGGGAGGCAACGGAAAGGACCTTCAATCTAGAAGTCAAGCCGAGTGGGAATGGCCAGTTACATGCAGGTGGGCCCTTGCTCACCTTAAATGTAAACTGTTTTTTTTTTTTTTAAGTTTATTTATCTTGAGAGAGTGAGAATCCCAGGCAGACCCCGTGCTGGCAGCACAGAGCCCGACGCGGGGCTTGAACCCACGAACCGCGGGATCATGACCCGAGCCGAAGTCGGACGCTCCATCGACTGAGTCCGCCAGGCGCCCCTATGGTGGACTTTGACCGGCCTTTCGGCAGCACCTGTGTGCACGTCTGCTGGGCAGAGCCCCAGAGACACATGTGCGTGTCCCGGGAGGCCCGTGCTCGGCTCTGCCGATAACGCCACGCGCTGGCCCGAGCTTGCTTTCCCAGCCGAGCTCTCCCAGCAGGTCCTGAGCTCCAGCCGCTCTGCTGCCCGGCTGACACGCGGCTCGGTTCGGAACCTTACAAATAGCTCGCTGGGTCTGTTTTCTCGCATTTACAAATTACCTGGTTTGCAGGAGGACGAATCTCGGTGACGCAGAGCTCCACCTTCAGAAGAACCCCGCACGGAATTGTGGGCCGGGGCCCAGGTTGGCTCAGTGAACGCCGGAGGGCAAAGTGCCCCGCTCACCCGCAGCACCCCCCCCCAGGACAAACAAGGACCCCCCCCCCTCCCGGCAAGCCTCCCGGGGGGCCAGAATGAACCAGATGGTTCGCAGCGCTGAAACAGATTCAGGATCACCGAGGGGACCCGTCATCTAAGGACATGTCGTGTTTGAAATATCAGCTTATGGTAGTAAGAAGTCTTCGAGATAAGTAAGATACTTCGGGGATGAAAGGCTTGAAAATGAAGACAGATTTTTACCATTTTAAAGACCCTACAGTACGGTATGAAATTTCACTAAATATCTGATGCATTTCCAGAAGCCTCTTTTGAGTTTTGAACTTAGCAGCCATTTAAGCCAAATACCACTGAGGAAACACTTCCAACTGTGGTTCAAGTAGCTGAAATGCAAAGAAAATAATTGGGTGGCAAACGAAAATGCATTCTCTTTGTCATAAAACAGCGTGGGAACGCACGTGGGAAACACTGCTGAAGACGGAAAGAACTCGGTTAGGACCATTACGCCGTGTGGGAGACTCGCTCCACCGTTGGATGAAAGTATAGATGTTCCTTTTTTAACTTTTTATTTTAAAATAACTGGACTTGCAGAAAAATGCAAAGCTCATACAGAGTTCCCCCGTGCCCTCCACCTCATGGCCCTGAGAGCGGGCACGTGGCCAGCCACCGGGCCACGGACCGGAACCAGCAAATCAGCAGGACGCGCTGTGCAGTTGCGCCCGGATTTCCCCAGCGCCCTCGCTGCTGCCTTTCCCTCGCGGGATGCCGTCGGGATCCCACGCTGCGTTCAGCTGCAGAGTCTCCCCACTCTTCTCCCCTGTGGGACTGCTCCTCAGTCTCTCTTTGATTTCTTTGCTTTCCATGACCTTGACATTCCTGAAGGACACCGGCTGGTTAGATCTCAGACGTCTGCTGTTTTCTCATAAACAGACTGAGGTCATGCATCTTTGGCAGAAATGCCAAAGGCGATGCTGGTTCTTCTCAGCCCCTCAGGGCTGCACGGAGCAGGTTTTCTCAGGGCTGGTGCTGTTAACCTTGATCTCCTGGTCAGAGCCCTGGAAGTTACTGTTGCTACTCTTTTAATTATTTTAAAATGATTTTTAAAATTTATTTTTGAGAGACAGAGACAGCACGAGCAGGGGAGGGTCACACAGAATCTGAAGCAGCTCCAGGCTCTGAGCTGTCAGCACAGAGCCCGATGTGGGACTCAAACCCACGAACTGTGAGATCATGACCTGAGCGGACGCTGATGCTTAACCGACTGAGCCCCCAGGCGCCCCGCTCCTCATAACTAATAAGCACCTGGTGGGGGGGACACTCTGAGCCTACAGGTCTCGTGTCTAAGCACGGTGGATCTCTATCCAGTGTGTCTCGATCCCTGTATTTGCTGTATTGTTTCAGCAACTAAATTTTAAAAAGATCTATTGTCCCCTGTGTTTCTAAAGAAAGTTGTGCTCTTCACAGTAAATAGGTTTTTATTAAAATAAATAAATTTCAGTGGAAGGCCTGTCACCAGTCTCACCGACTGCAGTAGCACAGGGAGGGATGTGGGGGAGGTCACGGTCACTAGGGCGCACGGGGCTCCTTCACTGTGCGCCAGGGCGAGCCGTAGAGGGCGACCTCCTGCCCCGCAGGCCCCACCGATGCCTGGGGCACCAGCCCTGCCGTGCTGGTTCAGAGGCAGAAATGCCAGCGGGCGTGTACAGTGCTGTGTAATGAGGTGAGGGCGACCCTGGGAACTCTTCGTCCTGCACAGAATCACTCTGGTCAAATTGGAGCAAGGGAGGGGCGCCGGGCGCTCAGTCCGTTCAGCGTCCGGTTCTGGATTCGGCTCAGGTCAGGACCCCTGGGTCGTGAGATGGATCAGGCTTCATGCTGAGGGTGGAACCTGCTTGGGATTGTCTCCCTCCCTCTGCCCCTCCCCCACTCGTGTGCAGGTGTGCATGAACGAGCTCTCTCTCTCTCTCTCTCAAAAATTAAAATAAAACTACAAAAAAAATTGTAACAAGATAAATTAAAGGCTCTGGGACTTAAAGATGGATGACACAGGTTACTTTCACAAAACAACAGCAACACAACTCTTCAAGACTTATGATCCTCCTAGCAGATACTTTTAAAAGAAAAATAAACACTCTTAGTTGAAGATACAGGTGATTTTTAACAATAAGGAGTCAAAGTAACTGCTTTTTGAAAGAAACTTGACAGTACCTTTGGAAAACAGATGGACTACATTTTTAATTGTTGCCAAAAATAACGTGTGTCATCTATTAAAATGCTCCTGTCTGCATACTTTAAAAAAAGCAGACATCTTTATCTTATTTAACAATTGTCCCAACAATGGTGGGTTGTGATCCTATTTGCTAAAAAATGTTCACAGGCAGTGCCTTATGGTTAATTTGCGTGAGTGGCTACTTGACACGGGGGAAGATGGAAATTTGCTCGTTGAGTTTCAACAAAAAAACGTGTCCCATAACTGGAGGGTAAGATTGAACAATGAGTACATGATGCGGTGAGTTAGCCGTTCGTTGACCTTGGGCTTTGTGCTTCTTTAAAGAACATTTCGCACAGGTTTGAATGCCATGAAAATCAAGTATCAAACTAAACAACTTAGAAACAGACCTGCAGATTCTAGAATGTAACATCAGAAGACGTGAGACTAAAAATCCCAGAGGGGCCCCTGGGTGGCTCAGTCGGTTAAGCATCCGGCTTAGCTCAGTTCATGATCTTGTGGCCTGTGAGTCTGTGCCCCGCGTCGGGCTCTGCTGACAGCTCAGAGCCTGGAGCCTGCTTTGGATTCTGTGTCTCCCTCCCGCACTGCCCCTCCGCTGCTCGTGCTCTGTCTTTCTTTCAATAATAAATACATTTTTTTAAGTTAAAAAAATCTTAGAAATAGTGGAGTGCATTCAATCACATCAGTTTCACTGAAAGTCTTGTTGCCAGGAATAGGGAGAATTTTGTGGGCAGGAAAAGGCTTTCTGTACCGTAAATAAATAAAATAACCCCAAATTATTTGAGTGCATTTTGGGTTTAATTCTTAATGCATCCTTTAAATATTTGCATCGCTGCGTTTTTTCTATGATAGAAACGCTATGTTAGCAGAGCCGTACTCATACGTAGTGTACAAATCCACATTCACGCACGAGGGAGCCGTGTGGAAGTGTTCTCGCTCACGGGGATGGGAGGTCAATGGTGGCGGTGACCGCTGCTCTGGATCTGGGGTCTGACTGCGCTCCAGACGGAACCTCTTACGGGCAGCATCTCATCCGGTTCCCACACCAAGAAGAGGCGAGCCTTATTTGGGAAGTAAAGTTACCCCTGGCTGTCGGCTCAGGAAACCAGGGACACGACGCTGGGAAGGTGGACGGAGACTCAGCGTGTTTCCCCTTTGCATGTTCTCGAGGGGGAGCCTCTGCGCGCTCTTTGCCTCTCCGCCCCCAGGCAAAAGGACTTTTTAAAAAGCTATCATGGTGTCCAGGAAATTTTGTAATCAGACACCCCTGGGCTGGAATCCTAGTTCCTCCCCTTTCCCGGGCAAGTTCTTGAACTTGGTTTCTTTGTAGAATAGAAAATGCCTGTCTTACTCAGTCATCCAGAAAGGCAAATGAGGTCGTGCGTGTGCATGAAGCACAGAGACCTACTTCTGTTCCACTCTGTTCCCTTCCCTCCTTCCTCTTCTCCCTTCTTTCAGCTGAAGGACGAGTCCATTCTGCTTCCTGTAACTTCACCCTCATTTAAACAAGAGGAAGGTATTTCTTTCTTGATTAAAAAATTTTTTTATGTTTTTTTTTTTTTGAGAGAGAGAGAGAGAGAGAGAGAGAGAGCGAGCGAGCAGGGAAGGAGCAGAGAGAGAGGCAGGCACAGAATCCCAAGCAGGCTCCAGGCTCCCAGCTGTCAGCACGGAGCCTGACGCAGGGCTCGAACCCATGGACCTCAAGATCATGACCTGAGCCAAAGTCAGATCCTTACCCGACTGAGCCCCCCAGGTGTCCCAAGAGGAGGAGTGTATTTAGTGCCAAGAATCTCTTTCTTTCTGGAGCTGTCACTGACTACAAACCAAAATCAATGACCGCATGCCTACCTTTCTGAGCATCTGGGGGCCGGCGGCTCTCAGAGCCTAAGGCCAGCCTCCGCCCAGCTGCACAGGCACACCGCCCATGCGCTCTTGCAGGTGAACCCGGAAGCGGGGCAGACAGCGTGGGTGTGGCTCTGAGGCCACATGACGCCCCACCCCGCCTTGGGAAGTGCTGAGCCGCGGCCGTCCCAGGACCTGGCGTGGCCCCCGGGCCCCCCGGGCACAGGCAGGGGGGGGCACGGGGCTGGCCGGCTGAGGTCACGGGGCCTGGAGAGGCCGGCTGCTGTCATGTGGACGTGAGCACACCTGCGGTCTCCTTGATTCCCAGGGCCGAGCCCCACCGTCCTCTGTCCTCTGTTCCTGAAGGCTTTCCTGAGGCTTCTTCTGGGACAAAGGAGACAGTGGTGGCCAGAGGAAGGGGACCCTGTGTGGTCAGCGTGTGCAGGGAGCTGTCATCTCCACTGGCGGTTCTGTCGCTCAAAGTCCTCATTGTGAAGTCAAGCATTCGAGGGCGACCAGACAGAACGATTTCCCCCGGGGATTTCCAGTGTGTCTGCATCAGCCCGCAGCAAGTGAGTCATGCCAGCGACAGCCACACGCGTGAGTTCTCCCATTTAAACAGTTACTTTTAGGCAGAAGTCATGATGCTCTTTCCAAGGAATGGGCTGTGTGATATGGTCCAAACCACAGTAATTTTCCGAGGGAACACTGGACGACGCGGGTGCCTCGTGGGCCAGGACCGGCTCCGACAGAGACAGAAGCAGATGTGCCATCAAAGAAAAGCTCTGGTGCAGCTCAGAAAAAGTACCTGCGTTTCCACCTGGAAGGAGCCCAAGAGCCTGGGTAAGCATCTACACTGGTTTCTCAAGGTCTTTCCAGGGCAGAAATCAAGATCGAGGTTAAGTTTTTTCCAACACGAGTCAGTATTCTAGTTTGTCTTCCACGTCTGCACTTGCTGCCGCCGCCTCAGACTTCGCTGGGTTTGCAGCACAGCACGTCTGAACACAGCTGGGAAAGAGGAACATGCTTGGTCAACCACGCCAAGCGTTCTCCTGCAACCAGGGTCCTGGAGACGCTGAGGGGAGTCCTCAGCTGGGCCGGCGTCAGCCTGCAAAGCCGGATGAACACTCCCGACTTTCAGTCATGGTGGCGGAAATGGGGGGGGGGGGTCGTGTAGCCAACCAAGCTCTGCTCTGTGCTCCTCCGAGGTCACAGACTGAAAGCCGGTCACCTGACCCTGTGCCCCTGGAAGCCAGGCGCAGGGGTGTGACTACATTTTGCTGCGTGATTGTGAAGAGGGGGGATGTGTGCCTTGTCTAGGGGTGAGGTCTCCGACATATGGGTCTGCTCCTCTTCACCGTGTGATCCCTTTCCTCTGGCTGGAAGCCGGGTTGACCATCGGGTGATGGCCATGGCCAGAGCGAAGGGCTGAGCAGTGACTTCCTCCCCTGAGGGGCAGAGGAAGGAAAGCTGCTTGTCCGTCCTGGACTGTCCGCTGGAGACCGCTCCACGAGCCAGCGGCAGACGCGCATCGTCTCCAGGTCTCTCTGTTGTGGCGGCTTAGCTCTACCCTTACGAAGACAGGCATGGGTGTTCACGCTGCTCCCTGCTGCCAGCATGGTGCTTTCCTTATTTCTAAATGTTTATTGATCTTAAGAGAAAGAGCATGCAAGCAGGGGGCGCGCAGAGAGAGAGAGAATCTCAAGCAGCCTCCACACTGTCAATGTGGAGCCCTATGCGGGGCTCGAAACGTGAATCATGAGATCAGGACCTGAGCCAAAATCAAGGGTCAGACGCTGAACGAGCTGAGCCCCACAGGCGCCCTGCATCATGGTACTTTAGATGTAACGAGAGAGGAAAGTCTTTTTTTTTAATTTATTTATTTTGAGAGAGAAAAAGAGAGAACAAGCAGGAGAGAGGCAGAGAGAGGGAGAGAGAATCCAAAGAGGCCCCACCCTATCAGTGAAGAGCCCAACGGGGGGCTCGAACCCACAAACTGTAAGATCATGACCTGAGCTGAAACCAAGATTAGGAGGCCCAACCGACCAAGCCACCCTGGCACCCCTGAGAGAGGAATGTCTTAATTAGTTACTAAGGGTGTGCAGAATCAACAGGTTTCTGTGCTCTACCCAAGTAGAAACAAGACCTTACCAGAAAAACACTCACATAATCAGGAAATTGTTTTGTGTGCAGCCTGTGACTGTTGGGTTGAACCCGAAGAACGTGCCTTCACTCAGTCCAGCAGGAAATCTCAGCAGAGAGTGCTCACAGTGAGGAGGGCAGAGGAGGACACGGCCGGTCAGACACCACGTGCGTGTCCTGGGGGAGACCTGCTGCCAGCAGAGTCCGCGAGGCCCCGGGTGCTAACCCCTCCCCCACGCCCTCCTGTGTCACGGGACAAGGTAGCAAAGACCGGCCACGGCCTCTGACAGCGAAACGACCAGAAGCAGTCATTCCTCCGCCGCTAGAAAACCGAAAACTCACTAGACGTGTCCGCCTGCAGGACTAAAGATCGCACAGAGTTTGCTTCCGGGTAACACCAAGTAAACACATGATGGGATGTTTTAATTAATTGAAAACCATTAATTCTGGAAAAAAATATAAAAAACAATGACCTGAACACACTGGGGAGTGGCCACAAATAGACCTTCTCGGGAGGGGAGAGTCTCCCATTTTCATGGTTCGAGCCCCAGGTCAGGACCCAGACTCTGCCATCTGGGGCAGCGGAAACCTGCAAATTGGCAGCCTCTTTTGTTTGAGGAACCAAAAGAAGAGTTTGGGACAACTGTAGCCTCTGGAAGGAAAGGAAAGGTTCTGGAAAGAGAGACACGCCCCAAGTTTTGTGTATAAACTCTGCTCCAATCTCTCACGGACCCCCGAACCAAGTACACACAGAACAGACACAAACTAGATCAGAATAAAAGAACTGAATTGAGATTTGAGCCATTATCCGAGAGACGACATTTGCAGTGTTATTCAACAAAGTGAATCTGTTATTAAAACATAAAGCAAAAGTCAACACTCTTCAGAGGAATGTAACAGAACCCTGGTCTCCTCGACAAAGCATTCACAACGCCCAGAATACAGTCTGAAATTTTCTATTTGAATGCTTCTCATCTGAGGGAAGTTCTGCCACCAAGGGAGACATTTGGCAAGGTCTGGAGGGATTTTTGGTTGCTGTGACAATGGGGGTTGCTATAGGCAAGGGAGAGACCAGGCACAAACACAGTATGAGGTGCAGGACAGCCCTTGTAGCAGTGTTCATAGGCTGATGTGTTTGAAGAAAACAGAAAATATGACCCATTCTCAAGAAAAATAAAACAAGGAGTGAAGACTCCCCCCAAGATAACTGAGCTGCTAGAATGAACAGACAAGCATTTTAAAGCAATTATCAATACTGTCAGTGATAGAAAGGGAAATATACTCATAACTAATTTTTTAAATCTTAGCACAGAAAGAGGAAATGTAAAAAAAAACTTTTTTAAACCTAATGGAAATTCTAGGGAAAAAAAAAGATAATATGCCGTCTTCCCCTTTCCCTTCAATTTCAGAATTTTCATCTGAAATTTTAAGTTTCCTCAATGGGATTAGCAGTAGGATGGCGATGACAGGAAGAAGAGACTGGAATTGTGAGTGTTAACCTGTGTGAAGAACGGAGAGAGATTTATAAACAAATTAATTAAAGCCTAATGGCCCTGTGGACAAGAGCAAAAGGTCTTTGTATACAAGTAATTGGAATCCCAGAAGGAAAAGAGAGTGTCGCACAGGAACATAAGCCAAGAAATAGTGGCTACGTTTTTCTTACGTTTGATGAAATCACCAGTGAAGAAAGTTAAGAAGCTCAGCAAACCCCAAGCAGATAAATAGGAAGAAAACCATGTCTGGACACATCACAGTCAAGGTGGTGGAAGCCCGATCCCCGGGGGGTGAGCAGGGCTCATCTGTGCCCCACAGGGGCTCTGTTTGCCGGGCCCCAAGGGGAACTGTGACCCGTGCGGCGTGTGGCTTTTGGAGCAGACGGTCAGCAAAGTGCTGTCTTGTCCGGGAAGTGCCCACCCTTCGTCTGCTTGTTCCTGCCCCCCCCCCCCCCCCCCCCCCCCCCCCCCGCCCCCAACAGCAGAAGCATTAGATCCTCGGAAGTGCGACTCGTTTTACTCAGAATTCCATGCAATTCGAGAATTTAATACGGTGGCTGGGACTGCCTCATTCATGACAGAAATCAGTAACTTTCATTTATAAAGAAGAAATCTGATGGGAGAAGATATACATTGTTAATGACAACAGCAACTTTACTTGCCGCTGGCACAGAAGGAAGTGAGGAGACGGACTGGGTGCCTGTGGGCATGAATTCACCTTGTCAAAAAGACACCAAGTCTCTGTTGTACTTACATAGTGAGCTTGAGCCCATTTAAAATATTGGCAGTGTTGGGGAATTTAAAAAAAATGAGACAAGTAGATGATAAAGCTTATAAGGAACATATATGTGAAATTGATATGAACTGTTTCTGGAAAGGTGTGCAAAGAACCGAGCTTGCTGGCTGCCCGGGAGGAGGCGGGGTGCTGGGTGCCAGAGACTGAGGACTCAGTCCACTGCATCTCGTGGTCCTCCCTCATCATTCTGAGCTATGTGAAACCAAAAATTCTGAAGAAAATAAAATTATTTTAAAAATTAGTTCAGAGAGATAGTAAACCTCTAAAAGAGCCTAGGAAAATACTGAAAAACAAAAATAATACAATTTCTCATTTACCAAAGTGCATTATCATGGGGTATTAGCACATGAATGGATTGAAGGAATGACCTATCAAGTCCAGAAGACAAATACAATATTGTCACATAATGAAGTAGTATTTCAAATCAGTGGGAAAGCGTGTCACTGACTGAAAAAAAAAATCCCAGCTACCCACCCAAATCTACCAGAGTAAATCCCGAACGGGTAGAGGATTTGAACACGACTAATGGAATATTACAAGTCACCGAGGAACAATAGGAGGATCATCAAATCATCTCTGACTCGGAAAGAACTGGTCCCTCCTACACAGGGTCTGGAGGCCAGAAAAGATCGATACACCTGACCAACCCCGGCCCCCCACCAACCACGGTATTGGCTGGCAATCACCGTCATAAACAAAATTAGATGATGCAAGATTTAATGGATGGAGGCAGAGATGAGAGAAAAGAAAGAGACCAAGTTATGGAGCCAAGAAGGCCTTTATTGGGATCTGCGATTCCCGGGCAAGGTTCCGTGACTCTGGAGTGGGGAGTCAGGGAAGTCGCGCCTGGCACAGGAGGGGCGAGGTATTTTATGGGTGAAAGACTTCCCGTCCAGTCCTGGGAGGGCAGACCACCAAATAAGGGCACTTTAGGGATGTGGTGGGACGGGATAGGTTGCCTCCTCTGCCAGGGTGATGGGAAGCTGGGGCTTCATGATTGGCTGTTTTCAAACTGGCACGGAACATTCCAGGTCTGCAGGTGAGGGGTGGGGGTCCTCGGTGCACGGTGTTTTTCCAACCCACAGCAAAATGGCCGCTCCGTCGCCATGCCAAGGTGACTCCCAAGGTGACTCTTACAGATGACAATCAATAACTTAGAAAAATGCTTGTTCCTCAAATAACAGAAAAATGGCTAATACAATTAAGAATACAAATTCCTAAAAGTCAGTATTTCAAAAGGCCAGGAATTGCATCGGAAGGTGGGAAAAGAATACGAGGAGTTTACAGGAAAACGCACGGCTGGCCCCTCGGGGCTCGGACTCGCCGCCAGAAGGTGCAAATGGAAACACTGAAGTGTGATTTCGCGACTTCGCAGGCTGGCAAGGGTGAGTAAGGACAAGGTTTGCCTCCACACGGGGTGCGTGAGGCGAGGAGGGCACGGCGGCCGCGGGATCGGGGTCCGGTGGAGCGCGCACGGGGCTCTTGGCCAGAGCAACGCCCCCCCCAGCAAACCCGCTCCTGCCCGGGCACTTCCGGCTCAGCATCGCGTGTCAGTGCGCAGTAACGGAAGTGACTTAATGTCTGTCGGGGGGCGGGCTAAAGAAGTGTCGGCACAGCCGAGCAATAAGATGCATAAAACCATCTCAAAGACTGAGGACGCGCTACATGTGCCGAAACAGCCCCCGGTATCTGAAGTAAGAGAATAAAAACAACACGAGGGCGCGTGTGTGACGCGCTCTCCTTGCAGGAAGTGCGCCGTCAGCGTGCGTACGTACAGTGCGTGTCCACGCGAGGGCGTCTTCACGCAGGATGCGCCGCGTCGTCCGGAAACTGCTGGTCCCCGGGCAGGAGGGACCACAGCCGGTCGGACGGAGGCTGTGTCAGCGCGCAGGTCACATGTCCGAAGAGTGACGCAGAAATGGAAGCGCGAAGTAAAAGAATCCTAGTTTTCATGGCTTCTCTCTGCAGGGTCTGCAGGGCGCCCCCATTGCTGACCTTGTGGCAAGCGATCAAACAGAACAAGACGCACCAGGTTTAAAGCAAAAGCAAGACTGGGCGATTGGAGACGGAGCTCTGGGTGGAAAAGCTTCACGGCGAAGGCCGGAGTGCAACCCAGCGCGCCTGTGGCTCCGGGAGGAGGGTCCCGAGGGGCTGTGGGGGCCCCTGAGACCCCCGAGGCCACGCGGGTCTCTGCCCCAGGTCAGGAAGCCGTCTCCGACGTGTGGCAGATTGACAGCTCTATCCGCGCCTGTTGGGCAGGGGGCACTGGGCTGGCTGGGGGTCTCTACATTCATGGGCTTCCACCTCGGGATCCTGGCGACCTTCTGGTCCACACTGCCGTCAGCAGGCCAGGAGCCCAGGGGAGTCCTGTCACCACGCCTGTGCCTTCGGGGGGCTTGGGTGCTGGCATCCAGTTCAAGAGAGGCTGCTTTTCACAGCCCAGGAAGGACCAAAGGCCGAAAGTGTCCCTGGTCTGTTGGTCTCATGTCTGTAACAAATGCAGGGTGGCGAGGGGAGGGGGCCAGGCTGACTGACAGAATATTCTAGTTAAGAGAAAGGCTTTCATTGCACGCATAAATCGCCAATTTGCAAAGAATTTCGTCCTGCTCTGATGATTCAGAGGCACCTCAGGGCATCACTCGGAACACGGTTTTATGGGTAGACAAAAAACTGAGTAAGAAAACACTTGCCAGGCTGTGGGGTCTCCTGCCTTAGCGCCCTCCATTCACACTGCAGTGGCCCCTCGCCTAGGCTGCACCCACAAGGGGCAGACTCCCTTGTCCCAAAGTCTGCACCGCGGCCAACACTCCCCCGGGCGCGCCAGCACCAGCCCATCAGTGTTATTTTATTTTACTTTAGTTTTATTTTTTAAGTTTATTTATTTATTTTGAGAGAGAGATGGAAAGAGAGAGAAGGATGAAAAGGAGTCCTACCCTATCAAAGCCATCCCTCTGTCCAGGGGGACGCCTGGGCACTGCGGGTAAGCCCATGGGTCCCAGGAGCTGGGAGACACCCCACCAAGTCCCACACGTGCCAAGCTGGGTGACCCTGGACAGTCGCTG